>NC_083284.1:53048110-53305544 GCF_963506605.1 Zootoca vivipara | reverse complement strand
GAGCCACCACATGTTAAAGACTTAAACACTTATTTTTCAGTTGCAAGGAAAGCTATTAAATTGAACAGCGGCACTTTTTTGGCTGAAGTGTTTTGCAGAATGTGCAGGAAAATGATACTTTATCTGCTCTTTGCAAAGGAAGACACAATGCTAGCTTGAGGATTTGGGGGCCCCTTTGGGTGAGGCACTCTCAAAGATTCTCAGCAGGTCATTTTCTCACCCTTTCTTTATTCTTCTTGGGTTCTCTCTGTAAAGAGAGAGTGGGATCATGGCAAGATGGGTTCTTTGCCTCTTTTGAGGCCCTATACCAGAAAAAGACCTTCAGAAGGTCGGCGGTTCGAATCCCTGTGACGGGGTGAGCTCCCGTTTCTTGGTCCCAGCTCCTGCCAACCTAGCAGTTCAAAAGCACATAAAAGTGCAAGTAGATATATAGGAACCACTACAGCGGGAAGGTAAACGGCGTTTCCGTGTGCTGCTCTGGTTTGCCAGAAGCGGCTTTGTCATGCTGGCCACATGACCTGGAAGCTATACGCCGGCTCCCTCGGCCAATAATGCGAGATGAGCGTGCAACCCCAGAGTCGGTCACAACTGGACCTAATGGTCAGGGGTCCCTTTACCTTACCAGAAAAAGAGGCAAAATGTCGACCAATTCCAACGAGCGAAGTATATATATCTGTTTTTATCTTTATAAACTATAACGGCATGCGAGACAGTGATCCAAGGTAATCATACTGTTTCGGTTTGGTCTTCTTCAGATTTTTAACTACAAAAAATGAATCAAATAAATATATATCATTAATTATGTCATACATTATATTAAGGCCAATGGCCAGCATGAACATGAGTCTATACAGTCCATAATATCTTAACATTGAAAAAATATAGAAAAATACAAAAATAAAACATACCTTAGTGTTTGTATACAATCTGCAGAACAGGGGCCATAAAACCTTCCGAAGCCTGCCCTTGAAGGAAACAACCTCATAGTGAGTGATATGCTTGTTGTTGTTGTTGTTGTTGTTGTTGTTATGCATTGCATTGTCTAGGGAAATGTCTTTGGGAAGCATGCATCTTCCATATCTCAAATCATATTTCAAAAGGGCTTCTTTTTTCATTTTTTGCTAAAGCTGGTCCTTAGGTAGTTTTGTCAGTTCTGTTGCACGTAATTTTAAAAGAGAATTAGCATGAATGCCAGAGGGATTCCTTTTCTTCTGCCCTTTTCTTCTGGCTAATTTCTTCTTCACTGTTCTTGTATTCTGCAAAAGTCAAAGCCTAGGTAACATTCTCCCTCAGTTTCAGAAGACAGTCCCTTCCCTGACAGACATAGCTGCCAAGTTTTCCCTTTTCTCGCGAGGAAGCCTATTCAGCATAAGGGAATTTCCCTTAAAAAAAGGGAGAACTTGGCAGCTATGCTGACAGAACAAGAGTGTGGTTTGGAATGCCCTCTATATTAAAAGGGAACTTTGCAGCCTGTGGAGAAAGTGGAACACTCTAAGGAGAATGTTATATCCTCTCTATACTAGAGAGAGAGTATAGACTATATACAAACAAACAGAAATATATATATTCCCGTTTGCTTGTACAGTGGTACCTCGGGTTACAGACGCTTCAGGTTACAGACGCTTCAGGTTACAGACTCCACTAACCCCGAAATAGTACCTCAGGTTAAGAACTTTGCTTCAGGATGAGAACAGAAATCGTGCTCTGGTGGCGCGGCTGTGGTGGCAGCAGGAGGCCCCATTAGCTAAAGTGGTACCTCAGGTTAAGAACAGTTTCAGGTTAAGAACGGACCTCCGGAACAAATTAAGTTCTTAACCCAAGGTACCACTGTATATAGTTGACTGAATGGGGAAAGGATTTACCATTTACTTACATTTACATACACTGTATAGAGGTTCTTCAGTTGGCAGCTGCCTAAGAACAAACTAGGCTGGTGATATTGTTTGTCTGCTTAAAGGAATTATACCCCACCCCTCAGAAAAAAGGAAAAAAAAGTTTACAGAGTGGTTTACAGATACCACTACTATATACCCTCCAAGCCTTGAAGCCAAAACCCTAGACACTATCTTATCATTTGTTTATCATAAGAACTTGGCGGCCATTTTGGTTGCCATGAGCTCACATGATTTTGGCTGGAGTCCATCCCCCCCAAAAGAAAAACACTTGAGGGGGAGGCATTGCGGAGCAAAATTACATGAGATCACAGCAACCCAAATACCTGCTATTCTGTTGCAAAAAGAAAATGGGGTTACTGGCTTTTCCAAGACACCCTTGGGGTATGCTGCTAAGACCTTCAGGCTTGCAATTTAAAAAGCAGGTAACACACCAGGTAAAAAGAATGGGAGGGAAAAGCAAGCTCAAGCACATCTTCTTAAAGGTACAGTATTTAGAACACAAATGCTAAAGAGGCGATGGTGTGTCGTGAACTCTTAACACCTACATACAAATAAAGAATTAAAAAGTCAAACGGACAGGTTGCCACAAAGTACTGATATCAGCAGTGGAATTACTATATACTGTATTTTTCTGTGTATAAGCCACTGCTTTTTGCTTTAAAAAAAGGCAAAAATTGGGTGTTGTCTTATACACGGATAGTGAATGCAGAGAGGGGACGTGTGATTAATGGCAGCAGCAAGCAGGGGATTGGCAACCATGATGGGGCGGGTGATTGGTGGCTGTGGCAAGGCCTGCTGGTGATTGGCTATGGCTGTGGCAACTGGGCAGGTGATTGGTGACTGTGGTGAGGCGGCCGGGCGATTGGTGGCTACAGCACGTCAGCAGGTGGGTGGGCTGTTGGTGGCGGCAAACGGGCAGACAATTGGCGGCTGCGGTGAGGTGTGCAATCGGCAGTGGCTGTGGCAAGTGATCAGCAGTGGCAGGCAGGTGGGTGAGCAATTGGCAGAAGTTACCTCTCCCCATAGCTGCCAAGTTTTCACTTTTCTCACGAGGAAGCCTATTCAGCATAAGGGAAAATCCCTGTAAAAAAGGGATAACTTGGCAGCTATGCCTCTCCCCCCCCCATAAAGCTATACAACTTAATTTCTTAATTTTGAGTTTTAAAAAATAGGGGTCGTCTTATACATGGGGGCATCTTATACACGGAAAAATACGGTAACCACTGACCCCACCACTATGGCAGCCTGCTCCTCTTTGGTTTTATTTATGATATATTGATTACGACTTTGTACAGCCGATAGGTTGCAAAACATACATGTTAGGTAACATTAGTTCATCTTGTTAAATTTCCCCGTTATAATGAATTCTCTGGCAGTAATTCTGCTCAGCTTCTGCATGCCAATGGTAGTGAATGGCTCCAGGTGGAGATGCATCCATCAAGATCTATGGGACTTGGATGAGCACTGAGATGCAGATGCGCTCCTTACACATGGGTTTATAGGTCCAGCAAGGGTGTGTGTGCTTGATAGCCTGCTTCTACCTGTAGATACTTTTCCCTGGACTGCAGCATCTGTCTTTAGATGGTGCTTTGTGGTTCAAAGCCACCATCTGGTAAGTAGATTTTAGGAGGTGCTCAGGGGCTTGGAAGCAGCCGGCAGAATATCTTATGTGGTTTTCTTTGGGCAGCAGCTTTCTGCACCAGATTACAAAGAATTCTATGAAATCCTTCTACAGGAGGACAACTCACAAAAAACAGGATTAATGTTTGAAAATCTGATATTTCCCACACCACATAGATTTGTTTATAAACTACAATGCTCTTTTAATGTTATTTTATTTAAACAAACTCTATTTTAATAACAGTCATTGGGCTCTGATAATATTTACCGGTATATACCTGTATGTTGATTTTCAGATCAAGGTTCTGCATTATTTCAGTTGCTGACTGCTTTAGATACTGTAATGCAGACACCTAACTTGTCTAGAAGGCTTCAGCAGAAGTTAGAAGAGACGTGCTTATCTTTTATAGAAACATTTCTTTCAAAAATTGCCAGTTTTTAATTACTCCCCATATAATAACGGCCTTAGTTGTTGCTCTTACTTGATTTACAGATACTACAGCTGTGCACAGCCTGTAAGATTTGCCTTGCACCTGTACATTTTTTAATTTTCCTATCTCTTCTTCATTACTTTCTGCGCTATCTGCTTCAGTCTGTATTCTGGGTTCCAAGCCACTCAGTAGAAAACGAAGCTCTGTGTTCCTCATTCACTATAATGTGGAAATCTACAGACAGCTATAACTTTTTACCTATTTGATCAAAGTGGATGAAACTTACAGGTGCATGAACTCCTTCAGAGTGGCTCAATCCAGCCAATTTATAGCTAGATAAATCTACAGATTTTCATGCAGGACATTTTTGCATTTTTAAAACAAAGTAAAAGTCTATAACTATTTGATTCCCAAAGATGTCTTTTTCTTTTTTGGCTGAGTAAGATTGTCTTCTATGAATATGGTCTTAACAGTGTGTCCGTGACTGTGGAGGCTAATTCTGGATCCACATGTCCTTCCACATTGGGGACAGAAGGTTTCCAGACTAAAGTTGATCATGGTGAGGATTTGCCAAACATGCCTTCCTCTTACCATGTTTCTTTCTTTTGTCCTGAATTTGTGCTTCTTCAAAGTCTGTAGTGCCTTTGGTAGAGACTATTCTCCCATTGGAGCCCATTGCAGGCCAGTGTTTCCCAATTATCTTTGCTTATGCTGCATTTTAAAGATTTGCCTTGAGAGTGTTTTTAAACCTCTTTTGTTGTCTGCCACATTTCGCTTTCCATTCTTAAGTTGGGGATAGAGCAGTTGCGTTGGAAGACCATAATCAGGCATCCAAACAACAAAGTTGATGATGGGCTTGAGGACATCCTGATCAAGTTTGCAGATGACACCAAATTGGGAGGGGTGGCTAATACCCCAGAGGGCAGGATCACAATTCAGAATGGCCTTAACAGATTAGACAACTGGGCCAAAGCAAACAAGATGAATTTTAACAGGGAGGAATGTAAAGTACTACACTTGGGCAAAAAAAAATGAAAGGCACAAATACAGGATGGGTGGCACCTGGCTTGAGAGCAGTACATGTGAAAAGGATCTAGGAGTCTTGGTAGACCACAAACATGACATGAATCAACAATGTGATGCAGCAGCTTAAAAAGCCAATGCAATTCTGGGCTGCATCAATAGGAGTATAGCATCTAGATCAAGGGAAGTAATAGTACCACTGTATTCCGCTCTGGTCAGACCTCACCTGGAATACTGTGTCCAGTTCTGGGCACCACAGTTCAAGAAGGATACAGACAAGCTGTAAACTGTCCAGAGAAGGGCAACCAAAATGGTCAAAGGCCTGGAAACGATGCCTTATGAAGAACGGCTTAGGGAGCTGGGTATGTTTAGCCTGGAGAAGAGAAGGTGAAGGGGTGATATGATAGCCATGTTCAAATATATTAAAGGATGCCATATAGAGGAGGGAGAAAAGTTGTTTTCTGCTGCTCCAGAGAAGTGGACACGGAGCAATGGATTCAAACTACAAGAAAGAAGATTCCACCTAAACATTAGGAAGAACTTCCTGACAGTAAGAGCTGTTTGACAGTGGAATTTGCTGCCAAGGAGTGTGGTGGAGTTTCCTTCTTTGGAGGTCTTTAAGCAGAGGCTTGACAGCCATCTGTCAGGAATGCTTTGATGGTGTTTCCTGCTTGGCAGAGGGTTGGACTGGATGGCCCTTGTGGTCTCTTTCAACTCTATGATTCTTTGATTCTATGATGTTGAAGAATCATTGCTTCAACACTGGTGACCTTTGTTTTGTCCAAAGAAGTAATACCACTGCTGAGTACATAAACTATGGGAGAGAAATTCCTAATGTATTATCACAAATGATAAAGAATAAACATGAACTCAGTGTAGGGAAAAGAAGCTTTCTTACTAGCATGTGTTGTGCCAAATAAACACCAGCTCCTTTAAAAAATAATAATCAAGAAAATAGAAAGGTATTCTGCACCCCCACCCCCCCCCCCCAAGGACAGGCTTGCTTAGATGGAGCCACCCATTTCAAGTTGGGACAGTCTGACAATAAGGAGATCTACAATATTCAAATGTTACCCCAGAAAGCACCCCAGTAACTTGGGAAGAGGAGTCAGGTACGACCACTATTCCTGCCAACATTGTAACAATAAGAGATTTGACCAATGCTATGCATCCCAGGTTAAAGAAGATGTGTGCAAAAAGTGTCAATGCCAATCTAGCTACTGCCAAGACCAACAGAGACAGTTGAGAACTTTTACTCTAGAGCAGGGGAAGCCAAAATGGGGCTCGCTATATGTTACTTGCCATCAGCCAGCATGACCAATGGTAAAAGATGGGAGCTCTACCCCAATAATGTCATGTAGACACCATGCTGGCTACCCTTGCTCTAGCATGGATAGGCCCTATTTAAACATTAGGTAGTCCTCACTGAGCTAGCTTACTTGCACTAATGATGGATGCGAGAAGTGGAATATTTAAAAGTTTTCCACAACAGCTGCAGCTGCCAGCGTTTGTAGCCTTGACACATCAGCACTGCTAACAGTGCCACGTTTTAATTGTCTGAAAGTCTGGCCCATTAGCGCTCATAGCATCTCCATTTAGTCACTGCTGTAGCTCTATGAAAACAGATGCATAAATAACTTGAGATATCATAGCAGGAACTAAGAGTATTGCTCAGCTAAGTGGTACAGCAGTCAATGGTAAAATAAATACTTGGTTCATGTCCACAGATGTTTTAAAAAGCCAGCCCATTTTAACACAGGCATCCCGGAAGAAATGTGTTTTTATAAGAGGGGGGAGCACTGTTTGGAGACGCAGCAGCCCAGAGGAGAAAATAAAGGGAAATATTCTCTTTGGAATCTGACCATTATATCATAGTAGACAGCATTATCATAGTGCTGTTTTGCTCTGCACACCAATTACCTTTAATATTGAGTACATGAAATTGCATTCAGCAAATTCCAAAAGATAAGCCCAAATTCAATTATTGCCTCCATTAACTTGGCATATGCGCCTCAGATTGTGCAGATTTTTTTTAGTTTGTGGCAAACAGCTTTGCGATGTCAAAACAAAACATTAAAAATGCTTCCCTGTGTCCTGGGGTGAATGTGCTGTTCCTCTGGAAGCTCCAAAGAGAGTTAGAAAAACAATATAATCCTTGAGTGAATATTAATATCTTCTTAGGTCGCGCCTGCATTTCTTGTGAGAACTCTGGATTTTATTACCCTGGCTTTGGGCATAGTCTGAAGAAAATGGAAGCATGAAAAGCTCTTCGATGGTTATGAATTTGCACAGTGTGTGAGAGAGGTGCCTTTCGTGTTTCTGAACCAACACTTCACCTGGCATTTAGAAGAAGGGAGAAAGTACAGCTGAGTGACTGCTCATTAGAACCCACCAGGCCTGAAAGCACTGCATTGGCTGCCAGTGAGCTTCCGGGCTCAATTCAAGGCCTTTAAACTAGTATATAAAGCCCGAAATGAGTCATAGGACAGTATGTGACATCTCAGGCAGGACCCAAGTACCTAAAAAGCTCCCTTCCCTGGTGTCAACCATCTTGGAGCCTAAGATCGACAGGTGAAGGTACTGCCACCTGGGACTATTCATTTGCCATTGACCCATGACAGGGCCATTTCAGTGGGAGTTCCCCATTTGTGGGATACCCTCCCTCATTATACACCTTCAGAAGAAATTTAAAAACATTCCTGTTGACCAACAGACACAGTATCAAAGCTTTCAGGTATTCAGCTTCGCCTCCAAGCAGAAGCATTTCTGTACAGGTACTGGTATATTTGGGAAATTGATATTTTAGTCATTCATTCAAACTGAGTTTCCATCCTATGGGTTTTTTTTCCTGTAAAAAGGAGTTTAAGGTGTGTCACAACTGTTCCAAAACAAAACAAAACAAAAAGGGGGATGCCGGGAGGTGTTTTTTTTTATTATTATGAACAAATGACAAAGGAATCATTGGCTACAATTTGCAGGTTTCTGCCATATATGCACCCAATGTACGTGATGTGAAAATACATTTGTTTCCCTCACAGTGCAAGTACATGCTAATACATGTGTAAAAGGCCATGATTTGAGCAGAAGGTAATATTCAAATATTACATGGCTATAAATCGCCATGCTCAACAACCACACACATGTATTTTCTCTGTGTGTGTCAGTATGCATGCTGAAGTTCTTATTTGCCACATTTAAAACAATTTTTGGAAGGCTTTTATATACCTCGTAATCATTAGCATGTCTAAATGGTGTACATAAAAATGAACCATGCAGAGAACAGAGCAATGAAATACTACCTTAAAATACTTGCTGAAATTTAAGAAAGTAAGTCTTGGTCATATGTTTGAAGTTCAGCAAGGAAGGAGCCTGTCTAATCTCATTCAGGAGAATTTCCACAGGTTTGGGCACAGAATACTGAATGCATGGTTTGTAACAGTTAGGAGCTGTGCATCTTAATTATGGGGGAGAGGCACCAAAAGAGACTCCTGCAAAGACCTGAGTGATCAGTAGGGAGAGGGGGAGAAATAAATTAAGTTCACATTTAAAACTAAATCCATCAGATTCACACTTTCTGAAACTATAGGAGAACCAATTTGCCTTTCCAATTTGTTCCCTCACTGCGAGAAGCCAAGTTACATGGAACCAGGCAGAGGGCCTTCTCAGTAGTGGCACCTGCCCTGTGGAACGCCCTCCCACCGGATGTCAAAAAGAAAAACAACTACCAGACTTTTTTAGGACATCTGAAGGCAGCCCTGTTAAGGGAAGCTTTTAATCTTTAAGAAATTAGTGTATTTTAATATTTCTGTTGGAAGCTGCCCAGAGTGGCTGGGGAAACCCAGCCAGATGGGTGGGGTATAAATAAATTATTATTATTATTATTATTATTATTATTATTATTATTATTATTATTATTATTATCTGAATTTTGCGATACAGCTCTCCTACCTGCCAGTGTTTACAAAGATGACTATATATGGAGGTATCGTGCATGTCAATGAAAATACCATACAGAAATGCATAATGTTAGGATAAATTGCAGAAATGTATACATTAGTCAAAACTGCATACAAAAATGTGTTTGTTAGAAGAAATTTGCAAATTGCTGCAGAAATGTAGAGAACTGAATCTAAGATTGTGAAAATGAGAATCTGAATACTGAAATTGACAGATCCTTCCAACCCTATTGATCAGACAGTGATATAAGGAATCAGGCAGTCCTTAAGAAATCCAGAACTCAAGTGGTTAAGGAGCTTTTAAATTAATACAAAAACTTTTAATCTGGCCCAGCAGCATATGGGCAGCAGGTGACAGCCTTTAAACACCAGAGTTTTAGGCTGGTGGCAGTCTGTCCCCATTACCAGTCTAGCCACAGCTTCTTGCACAAGCTGGGGTTTCCAGACCAGACACAAATTGTGGCCCCACCTAGAGTGCATTGGTTGTACTGAAATAGACAGAAATGCAATTTTCATGACTATGTGTTCCATCCTTCATGCTCCAGAAGTGCTTTCTGTGTAAGTAATGCATAATATCTTGCCCTTAGCATCCAGTCACTTGCACACAAAAATTGAGAAGAAAAACACCTTCTATTACAGTGCTCTTTTGTCAACGAATTAAGCTAGATTTAATGAATTTCTCCACATCATTTATCTTCTTGTCACGGCAAACCACTACAGTATTTTCTCTTAATGATTACAAAGCTGGCAATGATGGCAAACGCTCTTCAATTCAGTAAGTTGTTAACCCCTTCCCCCAATGTTTATTTCATGGATGGGGAACTTTAAGAAGAAACAACAGGGGTTCTGTTGAGAGTCCACCCCCTCCAAAGTTTTGTGGGAAATATACAAAATGGCAAGCACTAACTTCCACCTGCAGAAGTTTCAACAAGTGTCTTTCACATTATGGGACACAGGAGTAACCAGAATCATAGGTGGACCCTCTTCCCCATGCTTCACGTGAAGCACAACTTTTACATTTCATCCTACTTGCAGCTGTCTGAGCTAGTGATACATGAACCATTTCTACACCTCTCTGTGGAGTGGGTGGATGTGGGTTAGATTGGGTGGAAAATTTCAATTTTAGACAGAACTGCAGAGAGACCGAGACTCCTTGCGTGAAAGCAGAGCTTGCAATCAGGGCAGAACTGCTGCTCCTATGCAAAGTCTAGTCTCAGGTATATTGTTGCTGAAGCAACGTCAGAGTTCATATATAGCATTCAGGGTGAACCCTGCATAAATCAGCTTAGTTTCTCCTGCCTTGTCTCTGCTGAGTTCAGCACTTGCATCAGAGCAATTGTATTGAATTGACAGTATTCTTTTCTGAGAGCTTGTTTACATAATCAAGTTTGAGGCACTGCTATAGAAGTGGATCCTGATCTTTTATGATGTCCACCACTAACAGGAAATGATGGTGTAAGCAAAATCGAGACCCGTAGGACCAGGGCTCTAGAATAGAAATCAAGACAAGTCCAGGACTCTGGACAAAGACTAAGGTGCTGTAGGTTCTGTAGGTTCAGAACCAAAGTCAGTTGTCTCACAACTGAGACAAGTTGTCTCTACCACTGTCCTGGAGCGACTGGCAAAGCCTTTTAGACTGGGGTGGGTAGTCAAGATTAAAAACCCGTGGTGCCTTTTTCTACAGCCATTGGTTTGTTTTAAGCAGTGGGGTTTCTAGTTCCAGGGACTTTCCACGTTGTTCAATTTATTGGGGTGATTTACAGGTCACTGTGTATCTTCATAGCCACAGGCACTCAATCTGGGAATAACTGATGGAGATAGATTGATGGAGATAGGTAGGTAGGTAGGTAGGTAGGTAGGTAGGTAGATGATAGATAGATGCAGTATGGTGTTGGTAGGTTCCACCACCACCAATTAGTTAATCATCTGCAGAGAACTCTTGAAATGGGCTTACAAACTATGAGAACTTGAACCATGAAAGTGAATCTTTTTTACATGGTTGCTTATTCCAGAATAAAAGAGAAACAAGATGCAAGTTCTTGATTGCAACATAGATTGTTTGTTGTGTGGCAATGCCCCTCCTTCCCAGAAATAAAAACACCAGACACAAGAATTAAGTTATAAATTGGGTGGTTAAGGCCACAACTTTATTGATTAAGGATGATGAGCGGTATTGGCTTAGGCATTGGAACCTATCAAACTATATCCGACTCCAACCCGTGTGTTGAAGTCCGCGAGAAGTTAATCACCAGTAAGGAGTCCAGGGATGTACATCTACCGGAACTCCTCCTGTGACCACCGTAGGGGCGTGCCTTACGGCCCTGGCATCTCCAGGCTCTGGACCAAGCCCCGCCCCCGGAAATCCTTTCACAGATTACTTCTCCAATTTAGGCAGTTGATGACGTAACCTGCCCCCCCCCCTTGACACTTTTGAAACTGCCAGTTCAATTCAACTGTTGTTGAAACTGCCAATCATCAGTTTCTGCCAGTGTATTTGCATGGTGCTGACCTCACTGCCACCTTGCCCCTTTCCCTCTACCTCATGGTAGGCAGCATTAACACGGCCAGCTGGAGAATGGGTGAGCCATGGTGTCCCACCACTGTAAATGTGCAGATAAACCAGACAACAGAGGGAACTTGGAGGCAAAGAACAATAACTAGTGATTCAGTGCTCTGGTGGTGAACTTTTCTGCAGGCTTCTCCTGTCATGGGCTGATGTACAATGAATGGGAGCTTTGTCATTAACCTCAGTAGGAAGAGCATGGTGCTAATTTTTGCACTGCTTCTGGCACAACGGAACACCGTGGCGGAAACCAGAGCACACAGAAATGCTGTTTACCTTCCCGCCCCAGAGGTACCTATCTATCTACTTGCACTGGCATGCTTTCAAACTGCTAGGTTTGCAGAAGCTGGGACAGAGCAATGGGAGCTCACCCAATCATGGGGATTCGAACCAGTAACCTTCTGATCAGCAAGCCCAAGAGGCTCAGTGGTTTAGACCACAGCACCACCTGCATCCCATTTATTAAGGTAAGAGCTATGCTTGATGACTTTCATAGCCACTGGCAATCAAGTTTATTCCTATCTTCACAGTCACGTTCCTGGGCTGAGTTTCTTGTTCACTGTCTTAGTCAATATCCAATGAATTAAATATGCACAATACAGTCTAGTTCCTAGACTTCCCTTTTCTCTTCACCACTTTTGTTAGGTGAAACCCTGTTGCAGGTCTGTGATCAGAGCCCCACCAAGGATCTGTATATAACCCTGCTAATTTACCAACACATGTATGGACCCTGAAAGTAGTGATCTCATACTTCAAGTATACTTCAACCCTGAAAGCAGTGATCTCTATACAACTAGACTGTGACAGAATATTGTGTGGCTTCTTAAATAATTAATAGAACTGTAAAGTTGGAAGGGGTCCAAATGGTCATCTAGTCCAGCCCCCTGCAATGCAGGATATAGATACTATAGATCTGGGCAGTATTTTATGTGATCATAAATGTCCATAGCCTAGGAGCAGCTCAAACTGTAATAGCACTCACTCGAAGTATCTACTGATGGGCTGTACCATTTCAGATCTCAAGCCAGGGGTTACATATTTGAATGCTTTCATTTTAAAATAGTAATAAAAAGACCTCCTGGTACATATAAACTTAAGAAAGGGAAACTGTATACAGAAAAGAGTTGTAATCTACCCTCCCTGTTATGGTGTTGTTTCTTAATGCAGAGGAGATTGATGCATTTATTTGTTTAGATTATTTATACCTCACTTTTTATACCAATCATCAAAGTTGCTTACTATACAAAGGAAACCTACTAGCAACATAGAACTGCAAAAAATACCCACCATATACAACTTCATCATAGAATATAGCAGCATAAAAAACAGCATAAAAAGAATTAATCCACTAAAACAGAGAATTGCTTATAGATTGCCACTCAGGTGAAATGGGAAATCTAGTATGTCTTTTCCACCTCATAGTCTGAAATTGTAAGACCTAGAAAAAGAAAGCAAACTACATGAACAGACTGCTTATTTGCTCCTATCAGAGAGCGTGCAAACTCTTTTAGCTACCATTCCAAACAATGTGAAGAGGCACAAAAATAGATACCATAAAGGAAAGTTAAAATAAACCTATCAAAGGAAGGCTACAATTATGTGTGTTATATGTGAACACATGCACTTTTCCTTTTCCAAAATTAGGGAGAAATATTATTTCAAGGAACCATTTTCTTTGGTTGCTCTTTCGATGTTTAGAAGAGGCTGATTGCTGTGGAACAACGATCAGAGAGAATTTGAGTGAGATACAGATCAATACTGATTGTTTACTGCCAAAGATGGTTTCAGTAGCGCCCTTGTTAAACCCTGAGTATAAGTGCGAAGTAAAGCCATTTGTAGTCCAATGACATTGTGCAGAGTATAATATTATTTCTGTCAAGAAAATAACTGTTTAAATGGCAATCCCCCAAAGTTAGGTGGCTATTTGATGCCATTCTTCTTTTCCCTCAACCCAACAAAGGAGATGCATAATTGAGGAGCAGTGTTACATGGGTCTTTGAGGTTCTTTGAAGGGGAAAAAGAAGTGCCCAAACAGAAAACCACCTCCAATCTTCAGCTGATATTCAGCACAGATTAATTTTTTCCCCTTTTTTTTACGGGGGGTGGGGGATCAGATCTCATTAGTAGAGGACTTGCTTTGTGTGGTGTGCTGGAAATCCCTGCATCAATTGCTAGCATCTCTAGCTGGAGACTGTGTATTGCTGCTGACAGGCATTGAATTAGCTAGACAATAGTCTGAGGTGGCATAAGGCAGCTTCTTATCAATTATTACAGCTCTATGACAAGAATGGAAGTTTACCAAGTTTGAAGTGGGCAGCTGTTACAGCCCATTGTGTCAGGCCGCGTAACCAGCCCGCCCCGAGCAAATTCTGTTGTGCAGTTGGTTGTTGAAAATCACCAGGCTGTTTGCAAGGCACTATGGTGTTCCCGCCAAACCCGCAATTTGAATTCAGCCAATCGAGCTGGGCCTTGGGAGATAGAGCTTTGGGACCAAACCTGACTGTGGCAGTTTTTACTTCAGTCCGCTCCCAGGCCATAAAAGACAGCCACCACTCTCCTCGGCAGCCATTTGATTTTATCAGATGTAATGATCTCTGGCAGGCAAGCAAGTCCCGCTAAGAAGTAATGACTCTCTGGCAGTTTTATGTTCTTTTATTTACATCAAAACACATCCAAAGCACGGCTTCTCACCTGCTCACATTGATGATAGTAGATCAATCTGAATCTTCGCCCCTCCCACAGCAAGAAGGACGCCTTTCCGTTGCCCTCTGATCTTATCCAGTCTCCTAGAACAGGGACTGAGAAGCTGGCCTCCGCTCTCCCCACTTTCACTTGACATAGTCTCAGACCTTTGCTTATCTGTTGATTGCCTAGCAATGCTCTGGCTGCCTTCCAACTCTTCCTCTTCTTGAGAGCCAGCAGTGTCTTCCTCGAGAAGGTGGGGTTGAACGGCCCTTCCTTGACTCCGTCAGCCAGCCCTCATTTGAAGAGTCGGGCCCTCTTTCACTTAGCTCAATTTTGAGTCTGACTCTTACCCTGAGTTCTGGTGAGCCACGTTCCTGACACCAGGGAAGGAAACACTGGAGAGAGGGAATATAGTACTGCCTGAATGCAATCAGTGTCTGTCACAATGGGGACCATTTTGCTAGTTCAAAACTTTTTAAAATGGCTGCTTCCAATATTACATGCTATGGCAAGTCATCAACCTGGACAAGTGTCAAGGGGTGGTTATGATCTGGCACCTGCTGAGGGCCCACACTTCAGCAGGTTACTCACCCACAAAAGCTCCCTGGACCTGCTCATTGTATTTAACACAGTAAACTGTTTGTTCACTTCCTTCTCCTTCTGGCTAAGAAGGAATGACTAAGCAAATGACAGGAATGCTCAGAAGGAGAAAAAGGCTCACTACTTGCTTGCTCATTGGCTCTGACTGGGAAGCAGTGGTAAGGCAGAGGAGCGGCAACATCTGGCTACAATAGCAGTCAGGGGTTAGATTCATTGTGGGAGTGGGACACTGAAGTTCTCTTGCCCTGAGCCCTCCAAAAGCTGGAGCTATTTGTAGTAGTAGTAGTTGTAGTACCCTGTTTCTCATATTTTAAGACATACCCATAAAATAAGCCATAGCAGGATTTTTAAGCATTCAAGGAATATAAGCCATACCCCGAAAATAAGACATAGTGATAGGCACAGCAGCAATGCCGGCTGCGGCAGGAGGAGGAGGAAAAAAATAAGACATCCCTTGAAAATAAGCCATAGTATGTTTTTTTGAGGAAAAAATAAATATAAGACATGTCTTATAATATGAGAAACACGGTAGTAATAACAAATAATATTCATGGATTAATGCCTTAAAAAAAACAAAGCATCAACAATGATATCTTAAACAAACATTGGATTAGAGCAGGCATCCCCAAACTTCGGCCCTCCAGAAGTTTTGGCCTACAACTCCCATGATCCCTAGATAAGAGGACCAGTGGTCAGAGATTATGGGAATTGTAGTCCAAAACATCTGGAGGGCCGAAGTTCGGGGATGCCTGGATTAGAGCCTTGTCTTACAAATACAGTTTTCAGCGACTGCTTATTTTAGTTTGGGATATTTGTATAAATTTCTGAAAAGCAGTCAGAATCAACATGCATGTGTTAATCTCTCTTCCCCACCCTCCAGTAAAATGAATGTGTTTTTTGATCCCAGTTCTCTGAACAGTCATAGTCAAAATCCAATATCAAGAAGACATTCACACTTATAATTATGAGATGTGCATTAATTTACTTTGGGGAAATGTGCTGTTTGTTCAAACTGGCACTCTCATGAATCCACAAAATGATTAATTGCAAATCCAGCAGCGGCATGTTATAACTAACAGGAGAGAATGCAATATACCTGACACTAGTTCCAGTATCACACCGTAACTATTAGATGGAGGGAGATTTTTTTTTATATTTTTAGATCAGTACATCATCAGAGAGCAATGATATGCCAGGCCAACTGACACATGTTGAGTGCTGGCAATGGCAAGAATACTATCAGCTGTAAAATAAATCAAGCAGTGTCAACATATACAAGGGCAGTTCAAAAGATAGCAGCAACTGATTATAATTAAAATGCAGCTTCACTGAGAACAACATATTAAGGGAACAAAATCCATTTGTCCTCTGCATAAAGATTTGTTCATCTACGTGCATTAGGACAATATCAAGAATGCAATTATAAATGTTGTTCTCATGCTGGCTGTAAACGAGAAGCCATGGCCCTCACACCCCAGGACTCCATTATTTTATTAATTAACACAACCAAAGTTCAAACAAAAGGTTTAATTTTTGTAGTTAATTGCCAAAAAAATAGTGCCAAGTTGTGTCTAAAACCAAGCCAGAGGCAGATTTAGGACAGCACAACCGTTTCTGCTGCACTGGGCTCCAAGCCTAGGGGCTGCTACAGGGCATTGCAACTATGATATAGTGAACTGAGAAGAACAGAAGGCAAGAGGTGGGAGGATGTCGAATTTTGGCCTCGCACAGGGTGCTGCTGAAATTTGGAAGACCAAAGTCTGCCCCAGACCAAGCAAGCAAGGGGTAGAAAAGAGGCTCAAAGCCATTTCTTTTGCTGTGAGATGCTCCTGAGAACAGAGTGCCCTCTATATCTCATTCTGGTGTTTTCTCCACCCTCTGGAGGAGATTTGGGGAGAGCACACGGGATGGGGAGGAAGGAGCTGTGTTGTATGAGCAGGAATCCTTGTGTGATGCATTAGTTGAATCTCACTAAGTATAACCAAGAGATTGTACACCCTTCCCCCTTCCAGAGGGGAAGCCATTTTAGTCTGTTGCAACAAAAAACAATGGTTGTGTTATCACCTTGTTGCTATAGCAAATGGTCACTGTGGTTATTTTGCATACATTTCAGCTCTGATTGAATTGTCATGGACTGCATTTCTTCGTCTTCATTTCCTTGGCATTTGATTCTACATTCTACTTTCCCCCTCTATACCCACCTACTTACCAAGTGAGCTAGCACTTGGATTCTTGTGCATAAAAGCTTCATGTCGTAATAAGCTTGCTAATCTGTAAGGTAGTACACGACTTTTTTTGCTACTTTTTGTTTTTAACTCTGTATCTTATGAAAAGATGAGAGAAAACCATGCACTCTTTTCTTATTGAAGTTCACCTGCGGACCAACTCTAATGGAATTATAAATGTGCATATTGTACATTTTCTTAATGGTGCAGGAAGAAAAATATTATGCTCCTTTCCAAAGGTGTCTCTCACTCTCGCTTGAAAGATAGGATAAGTGTGTAGGTGTTTGTATATGTGAGAAAGAGAAAGAAAAGAGAAGACGATTCCTTTCTCAGAAATTTAATAAAGTGAGTTATAAATATGATAGCTGGAAAAAAATCCTTTTTATTTTTGTAAAGGGTAAATTTTCTTCTTTAAAAAAATCAGAAAAAATATGATGTGTTGATTAACTGAGACTTGTACTTATCAATTTTTGAGAGAAAGTGAGAACTAAGCTGATTCATAAACACCTCCAAAATAACACTAGAATTCTGAAACCTATCTAAGCTACTGGCATCAGCACATCTTGTGCTAGTTATTGCACTATTTGACGTACTTTCGTTTCTCGGTCCTGGATCTATTGCAAATCAAGTTTATTGGGTGACCTCAAGGATCAGCATCATGAGAAAAAGCGAAAATGTTTCTTGTGGCTGCACAATTCATCATCATATAAACACTTCTATCCTCTCCCCTGAAATTTTGACCATCTCTTTTCTTAACTAAAAAAAAAAAAGGTGTTCCAGGCTCTGTAGCCTTTCCTCAGTAGGAAGATACACTGTGCATCACCAGCCGCTAGTGTGGGAGCTGCAGCTAAGCAAGTAAGTTGGACATCAAAGAACTGGAGAGGACTGTCAAGGTCTAGACATGCAAAACACAACTGAACTATTTCTGATGAACATCAGACATAATCAGGGGAGCATGACAATTATACACAATGATGGTGGCAGGTGGGGCTAGCCTGTTCAGCCTCACATTCACCTCTGCACATTTATGGAAAGTGTTTCTGTGTACCTCCTTTAATTTTACTCTTTTATTTTGGAGAGGGAACTGTCCAACTAATTGTTCAGTTTGGATTCCCATTTTTTCCCCAGACTGAAGTTCAGTTCTCCACATTTCTGCATCGGTCCTTGTGAAAATCAGCATTTTGTATTAATTTCTCCTAATATACACATTTTCCTGTGCAATTTTGCCTAGCCTGCAAATTCTTGCACTCCATTTCCCCCTGTTATAATGCATCTTCAATACTATATTCACTGATATATGTGTTTTTTTATGCACACCTTCTCCTAGTATATGCATTCTTTGTAAACATTACTTGACTGGAGAACTGCCTTACAAAATTTGGAGAAGCGTGGATTTCAGAGGATGGTTGTGTTTCAGCTGACATATTGTTTTGGAAAGTGAGAAAGAGGTAGGCTTGCCTTTAAATGTAAATTGAATTAAATTATGTTCCTACCCCTAGGTGAAACCACACTGTAGGGCAACAATGTTTTAGAAGGATATTATCATAGTAATAGATAAACAGTGACAATCCTTGGACTAACCTTGAGTATTTGCACAAATCTGTATTATTTGTAGGAACCTTGCCTTAGAAAGCATGTAAAAGAAACTCTAGAAAGAGTTTGTTGCATTTCATCATCAATGCCCATTCTGTGCTGCCTGTGAGAGATCCTTTAAAGGAGGAAAAGATCATATGCAGAAAGCTGGTGGGTTTAATAGATAAAGGGATTAGCTGAGACTCAAATGAGCTTGGCGGTCACAGGCTACCCTGATTGTGTTCAAGGTAGCTAAGTGCACAAAGAAACAGAAAAACATAAATCAAGCAATTTATCATAGTTGCTGTTCTCAAGTCAGAAGCCATGTTTGAAAGAGCCGAGTGACCTTCTCGAACCCCGTTCTACAAGTGACAGCTAATTTAGAACGCCTGATAGACGAGTGCTCAATTAAATCATTTTAGATCAGCATTGGAGGACTTCACCTTGGCCTTACGGAATTACACAAATGTATCTCTTATGTAAATAACCTGTGAAGCAAGCATAGTGGCAGGTATTCAGCCTAGCAGCAAAGGCAAGCAGAATCATTAGCTGAGCAGTGTTTCAAGCAGCCACTTCTATGAAGAGTTGCATGTGATGGCCAATAAAAGGAATGGGAGGGGAGCAGTTAAATTCTGCCCTCTGCCTGGTCAAAAGTCTCCTACACCTGTGGAATCCTCTTTCTCCCTTGCTGCCCGTCATGGCTGGAATTCTGACCTAGAACATGTAATTAGAGCTCCCCCTCTCCATCTTTTATCAAGTCTCTTCTCAAACCTCATCTCTGCCGATGATGCCTTTGGTTTAAGCCGTAAGTACCCATCTTTAACTGAAACAAATCTAAATGCATGTCACTGGATGTGTGCATATTAACCACTCCTTGCTATGTTCCTTGCTTCTCCCCCTTTGTAAAAAACGAACAAGCAATAAGGAAATTTAATAATTAAGACCTTCTGAACAGAAAGAGTAAAAAAATAAAATAAAAAAGAAAGAACAAGAATTAAATTAAGAATTAAAAAACAGCAGCAGGAGAATTTTGAAAGCTACCAGGGACTTGGTAGCTTTTCCTTACTTGGCGAGCAAAACAGTTTCAATTTGTTTCTTTAATTGTAAAAGAGTTGGTGCCTCCCTTACTTGTTGAAGAAGAACATACCTGAGTGGAACCACTGAAAAGGCCCTCTCCTTAGTTGGGTGACCTATCTAATCTTATTTAGCAAAAGCAGTTAGAGAATATTCTCTGAGACAAAGCTTAAATTTTGAGCAGATTTATATGGGAGGATACCAGCCCTTAGGTCAGGCATCCCCAAACTCGGCACTCCAATTGTTTTTGGACTACAGTTCCCATCATCCCTGACCACTGGTCCTGTTAGCTAGGGATGATGGGAGTTGTAGTCCCGAAACAGCTGGAGGGCCAAGTTTAGGGATGCGTTCCTTAGGTACTCAGGTACTTTGTATGGATTTTGTTGGGGCACAACCCTCGCTATTCCTGGCCACTGGCAATGCTAGCTGGGGCTTATAGCAGTTGGTCCAACAATTTCTGGAGGTCCACAGGTTCCCCAGCTTTGCTTTAAAGGCTTAATGTAGATATTAAACAATAAGGAGGATAAGAGAAAATCTTTGGGGAACATTATAGTACAAGTGCCATGGTGCTTGACCATAATTCCCCCAGCACTATCTGGAATCTGCTTGTGGCATGGAAGTTCAGTCATCAAGGAGCAATGGCCCATAAATCCTATGCTGGACAAGTAATCTGGAAGTTGATAGCATCAAATACTGTCAAGAGATTCAGATGAACCAACAAGCTTGCAGTCTCCCCGTTGCTTTCCCTGCACATGTTATCTCCCGGGGCGACCAATGAAGCTTCAGCCAAATTTCATCTAGTGGGTTGGTCATAAATATATGTGCTCCTAAGAGCAATCATGTGATCTGAACACAATAGCACCACTGTGTCCATTCCAGCCAATGCCGGTTTTAAATTGGCTTGTTATAAATCGGTTCACCAATTTAAGCTACACATGTGGGGGAAAAACCCCTGAAACTATGATTGCTAGTAGCCCTGCACACAGTATTGTATTCTATGGAAAATATGCAGACTGCACAGGGGAATTCCAATATTTATAGGTCAGTGCTTCTCCATTTCCATCCCTCGAGGCAGACAGGAGTAAAAAATATAGTGGAAGTGGATTGTGTTCTACTGAGTGGCAACAGGATATGAAAAATGCAGAAATGACTCCACACCCATTGTTAGCAATAAACCTGTGCTGTGTGATCTCTAGCCAAAATACCTAAGGGGTGGTTGGAGAAACAGAGAGCTGCAATACCTACCAGGAAGTGGTTTCCTCAGCCAAACCTCACTGGCTAGGGGGGTAAAGGATACAGTCACTTTAGCAGCTGTTCTCACGGAAGTGGAGTTCTGATCTTCAGCCGCCAAGAGTATATGAAATCATTCTTCTAACCCACAGAATCTCCTTCTGCAAAACCAACACACAGCTGTTAAGGCTCCTGTGTGATGGTGTTAAAATATTAAAGGTGGGTAGGTGGACAGATGGATAGGTAAGGCAACCATGGTAAACTACAGTATTTAATTTAACAATTTATACATTGCTTAACACTGAATTGTCCTCTTAAAAAATCATCCCCTTAAAAAAGCCCATTATATAGTACCTCCTTTTTCCTGCTTTAAAAATATGTGTGCTCTTTTTGTAATAGTGAGGCTTTACATAGCCTATCATATCTTTTATTATAATTTAAGTATTGACTCGTCGTGACTAGAAATGGAAAAACTTGTCACATCTTGATTTGGAATTGAGCCCCCTCCCTTTCCCACGTCCCCACCAAATGTGACCAAGGGAAGAGTTCTCAACTTGTGTCCACAAGCTTATGTAGCCTGCCCCATCCACCTTTCAACTTGCCTGGCAGGCTGGCAGCAACAGAAAGCTACTGGAATGTTGCAGTGCCGGTTCTCCATGCACCTGGAGACCAGGGAAATATTATTTCCCATGATGTCTGGTGTCCATATAAGGAATTCAGGTGACCCGAGAAAATTACATTTCCTAGGGTCTGCATTACCTCAGTCCATTAGTGTTTGGGACACGCTGTAGCAGGCACCAGAAAGGGAGGATATTCAGGACAAGTAAATTAAAATGGAGCCAGACAGGGAGAGACAGAGACAGAGTGAGATAGAAACAGAAACAAGTTCTACCCACTGGCTTTAATCACAAACTGAGCTAAAGAAGAACTCATGAAAGTGCATGTGTGCCTTGGATTGAAGGTGATCATTATATTTGAATAACATGATACATTTTCAAACCAAGTCATTGCAGTGGTAGCACTTTATATGACTGGGTTTAGTCCATTCTTCCCTAACCTGGTGCTATCTAGATGTTTTGAACTGTAACTCCCACAATCACTTATCATTTGCCCATCCTGGTTGAGGTTAATTGGATTGTTGTCCAAAGCTTACAGAGGGTACCAGGGCGGGGAGGTCTGGTTTAGTCTATGGGCATAATTTAACCCCCATGCTTCAGACCTGCTCCTTCAGGGAGAGTGTGACCCCATCTAAAACAGGGTGTGTCCTACTCATCAGGACAGAGGAAAGAGGAGGAGGAGGAGGAGGAGGAGGAGGAGGAGGAGGAGGAGGAGGAGGAGTTTGGATTTGAAATCCCGCTTTATCACTACCCTAAGGAGTCTCAAAGCGGCTAACATTCTCCTTTCCCTTCCTCCCCCACCACAAGAACTCTGTGAGGTGAGTGAGGCTGAGAGACTTCAGAGAAGTGTGACTAGCCCAAGGTCACCCAGCAGCTGCATGTGGAGGAGCGGGGACGCGAACCCGGTTCCCCAGATTACAAGTCCACCGCTCTTAACCACTACACCACACTGGCACTCAGTGAGAGTGCCTCAGTCTCGTTTGGATTGACCAGATTGTGCTCTAGATACTCCATGAGGATCTGCCACAACAGTAAGTCTTTAGGTCAGAGTGTCATCCTGGTATTTGGGAAAGGATGTCCACCACATGAAGGAGAGCAATTTGGGTATGAGTAACAAATTATATGGTGTCCCCAGGGGTGGGGTGAGCTGCCCATAGGTGGGGCGGGATGGGGCCTCTGGAATCTTCCTGCCTCCTTCCACTCAGCTACCCTACAGCTGAGGGGGAGGCGGCAGGCAGACTGTTGGGGGCAACGCGGAGCCTCCCAGGAGAGACATGTGGCTCGGGCACATTGCACGCCCCGCGGTGAGTGCCGCCTGGCATTTTGTCACCCCCCTCAGTGGTGACACCCGGGGCGAGCCACACCCACCACACCCCCTTCCTCCGCCCCTGTTTACAATGTATCCCAGAGAAGCAGGAAAAACCCAGCCAGATGGGCGGGATATAAATAATATATTATTATTATTATTATTATTATTATTATTATTATTATTATTATTATTATCCCTTCTCAAATACCATGTGATTGCACAAAATTGAGACTGTTCACTTCATGCTATGGAGCCTGTGCTTATTCAGTTGTTTCCCACTGTTTACCTCCAGATTCGAAGACAAAGGTGCCGCAAAGCCAAGTGTACATAATTGCATATCAGCAGAATTATTATAAAAGAATTAAAATAAAAAAATTCCTTCAGTAGCACCTTAAAGACCAACTAAGTTTTTATTTTGGTATGAGCTTTCGTGTGCATGCACACTTCTTCAGATACAGTGAAATGGAAGTTTCCAGGCACTTATGTAGAGAAGGGGTGGGGAGGGGTGGGGATGGGGAGGGGGGATCACTCAGAAGGGTGGTGGAAATGGGTGATTGACTGACTGATAGCTGTTGATGACCGGAAACGACTGCAAATGGTTTTGCATGAAAAAGCAAGTGTGGAGATGGCTGAAGATCGCTTATCATGTATAATGAGATAAGAACCCGATATAGAATTATCGGTCATGTGGGTAAAATTCCCTATAAAATGGGGCAAGTTATAAATCACTTGACAATAGTGTCTCTTTAAATTAGGGTTCAAAAATTGGAGTCCACTTAAGCTTGGAAGGTAAAGCACTAAGAAGGGCAGTTTCTAAAAAAGAAGCAATATTGGTGGGTAATTTGTTTCCTACATAGCCACTTAGTGACTGCTATAATGACAAATGAGTGGGTTAAAAAAAAAGGAATCCTTTTTTATAACCGGGATGTCTTTTGATGATAAGCAAAGTGCAGCATGTTTTTGTAAAGATTATCTTTGAAAGTGCTATATATATATATATATTTTAAAAATGCAAATAGATGCATGTGAAGTATTCCATTTAAAAGGTATTTCATTTGAAAGAAACATGCCTTGCTTTTCCTTTGCCATAGGTAGTACATCTTTCAATGTGATGAATAGGATTAAAGCGTTCAAAAGGCCTTTTTTTTTTAAGGGAAGTTCAAGTGTGTTACATTTCTTAGAGATATCTATACTTTTTGTCGAAAACATCCAAATATTTTTGGATGAAATATTAAAGGAGCCAGCCCTACTGTGCATGACTTGGCTGGTTTGGAGTTTCTTCCTGTGACTTCATTTTTTTATTATTTTTCTGTAAATAGTTAATACAAACTGTGATGATGAGATGCGAGGATGCAGCAATGAAATACAACTGCAAGTGTCACAGGACATCCACTATCTGATCTCCTGACAGGAATGACATTAGAGGATAGCCATTGACCATCGGTCTTCTGCCAGATCCGATGGTGACAGCACGACAGCTGAGGTGAAAAGGTATCTCCTTTTCCTCTTTAACAAAGACAAGTGGTCACCTAAACTGTGCTGTGACTTCATAATTCAAATCCTTACCACCACCAGTTATTATTAGCTACGCAGAGGAAAACATACAGGCAAAAATGCTTCACAAGACCTATGCTGTTGCTCTGTATGGCTGTTCTGTTGAGTTTGTTGGTTTCATGGTTGCAACTTTACAATTTAATGAGGATAGATATTGTTTTTAATTGTGATATTTTTGGAACCCACCCTGGGTTACATTCAGTGAAGGGTGGACTACTACTATTACTACTAGTAGTAGTAATGTTACCAATTAGTAATTAGTGGAAAGTGTAAAACAAAAACAAAAAACCACCCTCCTGAGGCATTCTTGACCATGACTCCAGCCCCCTCCCATGTCTACATTCGGAAAAGGAGACTGTTGAAAAGCAGGTGAAAGAATCTAAGTGCTCCATGCTTATGGGATAAGAATGGACAGCTAACTGACTTCAAGTTAGATCTGGCCCTTGAAACAATATTATCTGGTTACATGTGACCACGATCACATTTTAAGCAAGATGTGTTTGTTTGTTTGTTTGTTTGTTTGTTTGTTGTTGCTGTTTTTTTTTTTAAAAAAAACTATTTTCCTTATAAGTATAGGAAACAATGTGTGATATCCAATGTAAACCATACTCAGGGTGGACTCATCAAAATCAAAGGAGTTAAGTAACTTAGTTGCATTTATTTTAATGGGTCTGTTTATGATTTACCATATTTTTCCATCTATAAGACACCCCCATGTATAAGACGCCCCCCCCCCATTTTGGGGGACTCTGATTTAAGAAAATGGGGAGAGATCTATCCGTGTATAAGATGCCCCCAAATTTTGGACATTATATTTTAGGGGGGGGGGGAACCTAGTCTTATACACGGAAAAATATGGTAGTTGGCTATCAACCTATGAGTCTCGAAGTGGGTTTCATATAAGTTCATGGAATTGCTATCTTGGGTGCACTGTAGGAAAGCAAAGCGGCGGCTGCCAATTTGTCTCCTGAGGAGATCTTTTAGGAAACAGCCCATTTGTCCCTTGTCACTCCTTCACCTGATGTCATCCAAGTTCCTATGCTCTTTTCTTTGACTCCATTACCACTAGGCAAACATCTCAATGTAAAGGGAGAGAGAGAGAGAGAGAGAGAGAGAGAGAGAGAGAGAGAGAGAGAGAGAGAGAGTTGTTGTTGTTGTTGTTGTTGAGGGGGGTGTACAGTTGTTCTTTGGGAGAAATCATAGAATTGTGGAGTTGGAAGGAACCATTGAACTCTAGGAAAACAAACATTCTTCCCTTTCCAAAACTCAAATGCTTTCCCTCTCACAATGCCCGGAGACCATTTGCCTCTTTTGGTTGTGGGCTAGTCATGAACAGATGAATGGAGGCTCAAAACTACTGAGAAGACATTACTCTGTGCCAGATTGGAATGGCTGATCTGCCCAAATTCTCCTTCAGAACTGATGGGAGGAGGCAACTAGTAGTTTAAATTCAAAGTTGGAGGCTATGGTATGGTTTGTTCTAGGCAACCTCCCAGGCTCTCTAGACCTCTCATTATACTGAGGGAAAGCTGTGGGTTTGTTTGATATGCAGTGATCCTCAAGCCTTGATTATCTGCCATGGTTAACTGAAGACTGAAAGCACCAGCTGTCCTCTCAGGAGTAAGACCCATGTAATTCACAAAGATGGCGGGAAAGGCCAAAGTGACCACAGTGCTTTAGTTAATTTAGCACCAACGTTCATTTTTAATGGGTCATGATGTTAATTACCTTTAACTTGCATTCCAGTGGGTGTATCTGTGGAGTAAAATAAAAAAGGCTACAAGCCAAAAAAAATAGTTCCAAATAAATTATTAAAATAGGCCACAAGCATCTATCTATTCAGCTTTGCTGCAAAATGATTCACTTTAAAAAAAAAATCTTTATTTTTTCAAAGGACATCCACATTTGCTTTGCATCATCTTAGCCCATACTGGAAACAGGCAAGTGCAGCCAAAGCTTTTGGCATTTTCCCAACTGTTTTCCAATGTGAGTCAGTGGTTGATGTCAAATAGTCATTTGGCCAACACATGATCTCTGTCTTCAATTCTCCTCGGGGAAACAGCCAAGCAGCTTCTCACTGCCATTTCCAAGCCATGATTAATACCTGTCCCAGAGAAATCTCCCTAAAGCCACAATTCTTTGTGGTACCAAAATAAGAGAAAATAAATATATAAGAAAAATACATGTAGTTGCAAAAAAAAAAACCCCACCAAAAACCGAAATAGAACACAATGACAAACACCACCTCTGTTGACTCCAATCGATAAAAAAGCATATTCTAATGGGAGGATTTGCAAGCAGGCAATTGCTTGGATAAGGAAGGCCCTTATATTCAATGAATTGGATCCCCACACACACTTAAAATGATAAACATCCACCTGATTTAGCATCCAAATCCTACTTATTACTTCACAATCTTCTCCCAACCCTGTCTGAAATTACTCCATTTCTTCAGTTATCTTCAATTATCTTTAGTCCCAGAGCTTTTTGACCGTTTTAATCCTCAGAGAATCCAGAACTACTAAAAATAATGATGAGTGAATGCTGCCTCCCACAGAAGCAGGCTGATATGTAAGCTAGGAAATGAAGCCAATTCTTGACGTCTTGGGCACATTCCCATTCTATAGCTGTTAAGAACAATGATGGAAAAAAATATTCCTCCCATACTCCCATAGACATGACAGCTGGCCAGCTGGCCATCCTGGGGCTCTCGGCATTTCAACCACAGCCATTTAATCAATGGCTGTGCGTAGAAAATGGTCAATTCTCATCCCGCCTCCCCATTGGCATTTCATAGCTCTGCTTACTGCCCATCTTCCTGTCACGGTCAAGCTGGTTCCTCAGAGGAGGCGTGGAAAGAATTCTTTCCTATCTGCTTGTTTATGAGCCTAGCAGATGGGAGAGTGCCTCTCAATTTGTTATAGGCTGCTCACTCCATCCGACACATTGCCAAGCACAGGGTCACCAGGCTCCATGAAACTGAGCAAGGAAGGGAAGGCAAAACACTCTAATTGCCCAGCAACCTCAACTTTAAATAAAAAAGAAAGTCATCTGGTATTACTCTCCTGCATGCATTTGAGCTATTAAATATGATGTGCTCTTGAGACATGGGGTTCAGGGGAAGAGATCTAAAAGAAACATGATGCAATGTGGCACATTAGCTACACGCATGGGCATGCATGGCTTTGGCCGGAGTTTCTTAGGCCAAACAAACAGATGCCTGGAAACAGGCCTTCAAAATGCACAACTGCCGTGTTGATTTTGATGGACTAAACCTCCTCACCAGCTTAGCTAGACTGTTAAGTGTCAGCATAGCCATGTGGTGCTGGGTATATCAAACCATTTGCTTAATTGTTGCTCAAACCATTTGCTTAATTGCAACACTCTGGAACAATTGCAGAGTGCAAATAAGAGACAAATTTAGAACACAAAACTCATGTCATCCGATGTTGTCCGTACACTTTTCAGGGCATTATGTGGACAAACTATGGTGACTGCAGTGCTCACAGCATGGGTTCAATGTATTAGGGTTGCCAACCATCCCTAGAAAAACATGATCATCCTTCTTCTTTTTTGGAGAAAAATGTTCCATGTTCTGTTTGGACTTCAACCAGGATGCTTTTTTCACACATTCAAGCTCATCCTTCTCTTCCTCCTCAAAACTGCAGGCAGAGGGTAGGCCTGATGGGAGGAGGAGAGCAAGAGCCTGAGCAGGAGTTTGTGCAGGCAGAGGGTGGGTCCATGAGGAGGGGAGCCAAGAGTGAGGGTTATCGCAGGATGTGGGCAGAGGGTGGGGTGGGGCTGGAGGAAGAGTTTGAGAGGCAGTGGGCAGATGATGCATGGGCAGATGATGGGTCACAGAGAGCGGGGGGGGGGGAGATAGGTTTCTGTGAGCAGAGACGGGGGCGAAAAGCAAGAGAGGGGCATTGCACTTTGCATGTACCTGGTCTGTACAGTCTGGTGGAGAGTTTGCACAGGCAGCGAGGAGAGAGGAGAGCAAGATCGGACGAAACAGAAACCACTGCGCGCAGCATAGCAGCTAAAATGTGAGAGCACTTCCCCCCCAAACACCTTCCTTGCAAAGGCGGTGGTGAGCTGGCTCAAATTCTTGCTCTCTGATTGTATTTATGACATCTATTTAGGAAAATGAGATTTATGTGGGGCAGAATACAGTGGTACCTCGGTTTATGAACGTAATTGGTTCCGGAAGTCTGTTCATAAACTGAAGCGTTCATAAACTGAAGCGAACTTTCCCATTGAAAGTAATGGAAAGTGGATTAATCTGTTCCAGATGGTCCGCGGGGTTCTTAAACTGAAGCGTTCATAAACTGAAGCGAACTTTCCCATTGAAAGTAATGGAAAGTGGATTAATCCATTCCAGATGGGTCCGCGGAGTACTTAAACTGAAGCGTTCATAAACTGAAGCATGGGTGTAATTGGTTCCGGAAGTCTGTTCATAAACTGAAGCGTTCATAAACTGAAGCGAACTTTCCCATTGAAAGTAATGGAAAATGAATTAATCCGTTCCAGATCGGTCCGCGGTGTTCATAAACCGAAAATTCATAAACCGAGGTGTTCATAAACCGAGGTTCCACTGTAGATTCTTTTCCAATGTGGCAATGCTTTTAAATACATTTCTGCACCAGGTAAAGTAATTTTTAGCCCCCTAATTCCCCCCTGACCTGTCCCATATTGTGCCCGACTTGTCCTTTCTTTTGCCCAACCAAAGGTGGTAACCCTATAATGATTCAAAGTTGTGGTCCAAGAACATGTGAGTGTAGTGGCTAGGCTATGTGTGGGCAACACTTTAGGGGAAGACAGAACCATACCAAGGAGAAGTTGGTGGGAAAAGGAAGTGATGAGGAGACTGAATCTAGTCATGATAACCCTTCCCAAGTAACTGATTGGAAGGATATCACATATCTTTATAGGGCTAAGTATGTAGAACGCCATTATGTGGTGGTAGAGCTAATAGACTGGTCAGGGGAATAATGTACACAATACTGCATCCAGCTAGGATTGCATGTGTGGAAGTCTCCTTTGTTGTTGTTTAGTTGTGTGACCAACTCTTCATGACCCCATAAAGGAAGTCTCCTTTAGCATGTGTATAATAATACTAACTAGAGCAGTGCATGGGGCAGGGACAACTAACTTGAATAATCAATATTTTGTTGTTGTTTAGTCGTTTAGTCGTGTCCAACTCTTCGTGACCCCATGGACCAGAGCACGCCAGGCACTCCTGTCTTCCACTACCTCCCGCAGTTTGGTCAAACTCATGTTGGTAGCTTCCAGAACACTGTCCAACCATCTCGTCCTCTGTCGTCCCCTTCTCCTAGTGCCCTCCATCTTTCCCAACATCAAAGTCTTTTCCAAGGATTCCTCTCTTCTCATGAGGTGGCCAAAGTATTGGAGCCTCAGCTTCACGATCTGTCCTTCCAGGGAGCACTCAGGGCTGATTTCCTTAAGAATGGATAGGTTTGATCTTCTTGCAGTCCATGGGACTCTCAAGAGTCTCCTCCAGCACCATAATTCAAAAGCATCAATTCTTCGGCGATCAGCCTTCTTTATGGTCCAACTCTCACTTCCATACATCACTACTGTGAAAACCATAGCTTTAACTATACGGACCTTTGTCGGCAAGGTGGTGTCTCTGCTTTTTAAGATGCTGTCTAGGTTTGTCATTGCTTTTCTCCCAAGAAGCAGGCGTCTTTTAATTTCGTGACTGCTGTCACCATCTCCAGTGATCAAGGAGCCCAAGAAAGTAAAATCTCTCACTGCCTCCATTTCTTCCCCTTCTATTTGCCAGGAGGTGATGGGACCAGTGGCCATGATCTTGGTTTTTTTGATGTTGAGCTTCAGACCATATTTTGCGCTCTCCTCTTTCACCCATATTAAAAGGTTCTTTAATTCCTCCTCACTTTCTGCCATCAAGGTTGTGTCATCTGCATATCTGAGGTTGTTGATATTTCTTCCGGAAATCTTAATTCTCACCGCACAAGGAGATGCCAGGGACTGAACCTTCTACAGTATATTCAGAGCATGGTCTCTGACACTGAGACATGGCCTCTCTTGTATCCAAAGTAGCTTTGTGGCTCTCATTCTTCTGCATCATAAGCAGTGCTTTTTTTGGGGGGGGGGGTCACAGGGGTATGCATACCCCTAAACATTTTATGAACCTAACAGGAATCGTTAGTTTTGTTGCTACCCCCAATGGTAGTCTCATTTCCTGTCATGGTGTTTCCTGAGTCTCAGATGGAAAGAGAGTACCCGTAAACACTTTTTTAAGAAAAGAGGAAAAATCATAAGAATATTAAAACTAGACAATTTGCTACTGTGTGTAAATTACAATAAAACCCAACCTAAACCATTATTTTACATCACAGAACATCTTAAAAGGGAAGAAGAAGAAGAAGAAGAAGAAGAAGAAGAAGAAGAAGAAGAAGAAGAAGAAGAAGAAGAAGAAGAAGAAGAAGAAGAAGAAGAAGAAGAAGAAGAAGAAGAAGAAGAAGAAGAAGAAGAAGAAGAAGAAGAGACATGTCATTCTGTTCTGGAAAGCTATTTTAAAATATGTGTGATTAGCAAATTACTCAGAAAAAAACCCTGCAAATTATCTTCAGTCATAAGTCTCCCAATAGTAATGTCATTATATGGATTAGTATCCACAAAGTTCAGAAGACTTTTCTGAAGAATGTGGTAACCAGGTTACAAGAAGTCATCAAAGGCACACATAAATCATTATTCTGGAAACAATGAGAATGTTCCGACTTTTATTAAATCTGAGCAATTCACATCTTTGTGCTTATTAATTAGTCCACTGAGAAAAGAAAGTATAAGGATTATCTAATAGCTACTTTTTTCTGTTCTCAAATAACAAATTACTTAAATGAGTTTTTAATACAGCATCAGTTTAGCTTAATTTGCCAAATTCAAAGATTTGGATTTCCTCCTGCTCCATTTAATATGCATCCTGATGTAAAAGGTGCTTTACCCTCTGGGTAGAAGCAAGTCATTTGGTGATGGGCGCAAGCAATGTGGTTCAAGGATGCTGTAGCTACATGCCTCACTCAAAACCACAAACCTGCACAAAAATGCAAGTGCTATATACATCCTGGAGATTGCCTCACTTCATTATTATTATCACTTCATTATTGCCTCACTTCATTATTATGATTGACTCTCATTACCAAGGCATTCACCTCCAGGCATTTCCCAAATCTCTTTATAGAAATTGGCACAAATAGCTACTGCAAAAACAACGCAGAGTATTTGATTGTCTAGAAAAGGATTCTAGACCCTGGACTATAGGTGCATTACTAGACTACTAGCCCATGGTATGCTACAATGGTGACAGAATTCTCTAGAATTGCTGCAAGGCTCCAATCCATGCTTAATATGTATTGCCCTTGCTGAATCAAGAGAATGCACAACAAAATTGATTAATTAAAATAAGAAAGCACCAGAACCCTAGGCTGAACAGGAAGGGATGGTCAATACCTTCATTGTCCTTATGGCAAGCTTCCAACAGTGTCTTGTTGTGAGCGGCTGGGGCAACCCAGCCCAGTGGGCGATGTATAAATAATAAAATTGTTGTTATTATTGCTGCTGCTGTTGCTGCTGCTGGAAACAGAGTGGACTAGATCAGCCTTCCCCAACATTGTGCTCATCAGTTATTCTGGACAACTCCTATCACTATTGATGGAAACATTACTATTGTCATGACATCATCAGTGATATTGACAGAGGTTCACATGACCCCCGTCTCTAACACAAGGAAAGAGGAAGGAGGTTGGGGTCATGGGGTCATGCATACTAACCTTCCACCTGCAGTCAATGCATGCTGCAATCGTGTCCCCAACACCCACAGCAGAAATGCTTCCCCATTGCCCATGCATGCAGATCGTGAGAAATGGTTCCATGCACACAGTGGTGAAAGCACATAGAGATCCTCCATACTAGCAGGGGACTTGGTTTAATCCTTGCATGGAGTAGCTCTACATGCATACATCTATATGCACATTGAGCCTTTTCCCACACTGGGATAATATCCCAGACCCTAAGACCAGGGTCGTCTTAAGCGTATCTGGCGCCCTGGCATAACTGCCAAGTTATCCCTTTTTTAAAGGGATTTTCCCTTATGCTGAATAGGCTTCCTCGCGAGAAAAGGGAAAACTTGGCAGCTATGCGCCCTGGCGCGACGATCCCTCCGGCGCCCCCCATTTCTCAGCGTGGCTGCCACGGGCGCAGCCATGCGGTGCCCCCCTGGCAGCCCTGCGCCCTGCGCCACCCAACCTGACCATAGGACCGGCCCTGTCTAAGACAGCCATTAGCACCAAAACTACAAATGCTGCTTTTGTTTATTTATAATTTGTTGTTGTTTAGTCGTTTAGTCGTGTCCGACTCTTCGTGACCCCATGAACCATAGCACGCCAGGCACTCCTGTCTTGCACTGCCTCCCGCAGTTTGGTCAAACTCATGTTCGTAGCTTCGAGAACATTGTCCAACCATCTCGTCCTCTGTCGTCCCCTTTAAATTTATAATTTACATGGATAATAAATCACAACACTCTCATTTCCTTTCATGCACCGGTATTCTTGTCTTATTTCTTATATTTCTATAGCTTTTGAACACTCAGGCTCTGATTTCATTTTCATTGCACTGGGATGAGAGCAATGCCATATAGATTTGTCTCGGGAAACAAGAACAAAATGATGAAATCTGTTATGTGCTTGGTCTGAAGTTTCTGCAGTGGCCCAACACTTTTCATGCTGCCATTTTCAATGAACTGGCATGACAATAAAGGTCACAAAGCAATATGAGAGTAAGTATAGAGTAAAATGGGTCAGAAGAAATATAATTGTGTTAGTTGAAAAGTTCAGCAGAGCTTACATTAAGCACTTGGACACTGATTTCATTTTCTCACAACGGCATGGCCGTTTGGTCACCACAGGGTCAAAACAGAGGACTGTAATGGATTTACAATGTGGCATTGATTCTTCATAAAGGTGTAGTGTATCTTTTTCAATTCAAGGGCCACACCCTTTCCTGGGCAGACTTTCAGAGTCCACATGACAGTGGTATGTCAGAAGCAAAAGTCAGATGTTTCAACACACACACACAAACACCTGCATCCTCTATCCAGGCAAATGTGAGGCATTACTACAGTTCAAGGAAACTTTCCAGATAGGCAGAATCACTTGCAGAAGGTATTGATCAGGGTTGGTGAGGTCTGAAGCCTGGAAAAGGATAATGTTTTGGAGAGACAGAGAGGCTTTGAATGACTCATTTATCCCCCAGGCCCAAGGTCCCCCAGCCCTGCTTCAAAATGTCTATGGCAATGCGTATTTATTAACCTTACCAGTTACAGGAAAACATACTTAAAGCACAGAGAAAGCAAGGTGTCTAGGGGGCCTGAACAGGATCCTTACAACTGGGTACCAAGAAGTGGCCCAAGACATTTGTGTGAGTCCCAAGGTCTAAGGCTGTACAGTGGAACCTCGGTTTATGAATACCTCGGTTTATGAATTTTCGGTTTACGAACGCCGCGGACCCATCTGGAACGGATTAATTCACTTTCCATTACTTTCAATGGGAAAGTTTGCTTCAGTTTATGAACGCTTCAGTTTATGAACAGACTTCCAGAACCAATTACACCCATGCTTCGGGTTAAGTACGCTTCAGGTTGAGTACTCCGCGGACTCATCTGGAACAGATTAATCCACTTTCCATTACTTTCAATGGGAAAGTTCGCTTCAGTTTATGAACTCTTCAGTTTATGAACAGACTTCCGGAACCAATTACACCCATGCTTCGGGTTAAGTACGCTTCAGGTTGAGTACTCCGCGGACCCGGCTGGAACGGATTAATCCACTTTCCATTAATTTCAATGGGAAAGTTCGCTTCGGTTTATGAACGCTTCAGTTTATGAACAGACTTCCGGAACCAATTGTGTTCATAAACCAAGGTACCACTGTATAACACTGACCTCTGTGAATGGCAGCAATTGTCTTCTGGTTGTGTCCTATAGGGCAGTTTTGTAGGCTTGGCCTGTGTGATCAGTACCCTGCAACAATGGAAAGTACAGCTCATGCATTCAACGGCTTCAGATCTTGGGGAGAATGCATGTAGGCCCCCTATGCAGAAATTATAACCAATGATTTGAAGTTCCGACAGGACCCAGCCCCCATGATCTGCATCACTTCCCCATGCACACATTTCCACTCTGACTGCCTTTTATTCCCAGACAGAAGATAAAGCTGGAAGATTTTCTATTCAATGCTGGTCATGATTATGCAACCATAAAAAACCTTTTTGTGTAATTTCCCCTGCAAATTGATGAACAAGGAGAGGGAGGGGGAACTGTGAGAAGTATATCGACAATTAATTCACTTTTTGTGAATTTTGACCCAGAAGCAACGTATTAAAAAGGCTTGCAAAAACTATTTAATATCTCAAACATAAAACACGTCTAGCAGATCTTCAAAAGAAGCAGCCACAATTTGCCCCCCTACATCAATGAACACACATATTTTATATTGCAGTCTCCAGTGCCAAGATTGTTTGCTTATGAGGTGACATCCAAGTTGGATCATAGAAAAAGTTCTCCCTCCCTCTTCCTTCTGTTAAATTTCTGTTGCAGTTATGTTGCTAAATTAGGATAATTAGAGTGACATACTATAAACTTCTTTTACGGAAAGCAAAATACCCAGCTAGATGTTCCAATGGCAGCAGAATTCAGGTTTCTGGGGTGGGATAGTTTAACATTATGTGTTTTTGCCTGTACAAATAGTTTGATCAATCCAAAGTATGGTCAATTTTAAACTCTCTCCCACCCCCCCTTCCAAGGATGATTATGAAAGACGTTTACTAATTGATTTAGCAAACTAATTGGCTCAAGTCAACTGCTTTAGTAAATATCCTTATGAGTTAAGGCAATGCCTTGGAATCACAGAATTGTAAAGGGCCACAAGAGTCATCAAGTCCAACCTTCTGCAATGCAGGAAGCTTTTGCCCAACATCGGGCTCAGACCCACAACATTAAGAGTCTCATGCTCTACCGACTGACCTATTGGAGAGACTATGGCAGCAGATCACATCTGGGAAAACAGGAACACAGACTATCTAGCTCTGTGCTCTAGTCCCTCTTGTGGTGAATTACTTAGGACTGCAGATGGAAAAGTATCCAGGATTATGAGGTCCTCCCAGCTTCCATAGTGACTCCACCTCACAAAGCACTACACATTTTTCTTCTGAATAAACTGTTCACACAGCAATCCCTGAATGCGAGTGTGGAGGAGCAAGACCTCATATAATTTCCCCGGTTGTTATGTATTCATCTGAATAAATCTAAAATTTACACCCTCAGATGAATCTGTGGAGCAGAAAGAGGTGTGATCCTGCTCCTCTCCTCCACGTGTTCAATTTAACATCCCATAATATTATATATCCGACGACTTCCCTTCTTCTCCTTCCATGGTTCATTTTGCTTTTCTATCATTCCTGCATATTTTACTTTAACTGTTTTAATCATTCTCCACTTTTACATTACTCAAATATTAATTACACTGTTTAATTTATCTTAATGCTGCCAGCATTTTCAACTGTATACAATTATTTTCCATATACTCAATAAATATTTTCCACTCTTCTTTGAATACATGTTCTTCTTGCTCTCTTATCTTATTCTATGTGTTAAACCTGCTAGTTCTGTATAGTCAAACATCTTAAGATGCCAATCTTCCCTGCCTGGGACCTTAGTTACTTTCTATTTGGGAGCTAAGAAAACTCAAACCACCATTGTTGCATATGTAAATAATTTTTTCTGACACCTAGGAATTTCTGTCTGAACTATTCCCAACAGGAAGGACTCCAGTCTTTTGGGGAAGGTTATTTTAAACATTTTTTTTTCCATTCATTGTAGTTCATCTCCCAATATTCTTTTACCTTATTACATGTCCACCACATATGAAAAAATGTTTACTCCATTTCTTTACATTCCCAACACATATCTGATTCTGCTCTATACATCTTAGCCAACCTACTCAAAGTTAAATGCCACATGTGAATCATTTTCATATAATTCTCTTTCAATGTGTAGCATGCAGTAAATTTCAAATCATTTTTCCAAAGTTTCTCCCAGAGGTTTAAGTCTATATTGTGGTGACACACTTTTTAGACATGCATCATTTCGCGACACAGTAATTCAGTTTTACTAGCAAACTTGTGGTTCAACTAACCCCTTTCCAGTCCCAGGAGGAGCGTGGGGAGTGTTTGTGCGACACACCTATACAATGCAGCCAACACACTAACATGTCGAGAGAGATTAAAAATACATTAAAGCATCAGTTTGGAAAGCTCTGGTTTGTGTGGAAAGGGCTGTTTGGAAGCTTGTGTGTCAGGCTTTGAGAAACTATGGTCCCTACATGCATCTTACTCCTGGCTGCCTAGGCTGCTCATTATGATGCAGTTTTGTGACTGCCCTGTCTATAAAGAGGAGCTTAATTTTTTAACCCAGCTTTTATTTTTAGCTGGACCAGAACCTAATTTCTGGTCATCCCAATGAAAAACTGAGTACTTATTAGATGACCACACAAGCAGAACTGCCAAAGTGGCCTTTTTTACACTTGCCATTGAAAAACGTCACCGAAAATATTCCGTCAGTAGCACAGTATAACTGTTACAAAGGTGAAAAAGAATGCTAGCTCTTCCATTGGCACACTATTATTGAGTTAAGATTGTAATTTATTTTATGTGCTATGATTTAGAATCTTAACAATATATTTGGACCACCCGGAACATTCCAGAGCGCATATTGTCATATTTTTAGTACCTTTAAGGTGCTTTTCAAGACACAGATATGCTAAAGACATTCTTCTTCCCATATGTAGCGTAAATTAGTTCTTTCATGTCGATTTAGCAGCAATAACCCTATCTTTCCATTCTATCTTTCCATTGCAAGATAAGAATAGTGTATGCGGAAATGGAACGAATAGAAATAATGGGTAAATCACCCATTTAAGTGTCTGGCATATTGACAACGGCGGGAAAATGGCTAAGCTTCTATTTTTATTTCTACACAGACTTATTGTGAGGGCTAGGTGCCTGACACAAGGATATAAAATCAAATTCTTTCATTCGTTTTAATAAAATGATGTGGAAGATTTGCCTAATTCCCTAACAATCGTAAGCCATGTTATAAAACTATACACACAATACTTTCTTGTAGAGGAACAAGGAGCTGGAGTGTGCGAGTTTTGAGCCAGGAATGGTCGCTTGCCCCTTTCTCGGATGGGAAGCAGTTGTGGGCCCTCGCATTCTGACGCCATCCTCAGCAGCCACAACACATATGCAGTTGGGTCTCAGAAAGACGTTAGTGGCCCCCCGCCCTGTGGAACGCCCTCCCATCAGATGTCAAGGAAATAAAAAAACTACCTGACTTTTAGAAAACATCTGATGGCAGCCCTGTTTCAGGAAGTTTTTAGTGTTTGATGTTTTATCGTGTTTTTTTATATTCTGTTGGGAGCCACCCAGAGTGGCTGGGGGAACCCAGCCAGATGGGCAGGGGATAAATAAATTATTATTGTTATTGTTATTGTTATTGTTATTGTTATTGTTATTGTTATTGTTATTATTACCTCTCATCCTTGGCAATTAAGTTTGCTTATTAAACAATGGTTTTGCCTGGCATCCTGTTTGTCTTTTGGATGCCAAGTGAAAATCTTTCCCTCATGGATAACCTTCTTGGTGCTACTTTCCATTGCTGGATGGAGCAAGGAGGGAGGGTGTCAGGGACTGGACTGAGGAGGAATGGTGGGGACCTTCCGCACTCCTGAACCTTCCCAAGAAGAGGAGGACAGTATAGATTTTCAACAGTGGTTTGCAGAAGGTTATAGTACAGAGGCTGCAGAGGGGAGAAGCTGGGAAATATTGGGAGAGGAGCAGCAGGAAGAATAAGCACCGGGGGGGGGGCACAGTTGACACACTCAGTGTCTTTAGAAAACATTCCTGACCCCCCTTCTCTCAGGACCCGGTGTGCAATGAGAGTAGTAGAACAGAAAGCTCAGAGGCAGAGAGCACAGAAAAGCTGATGCAGGGATGATGTATAATAGGAGAGACGGAGCAGGTGGGACTTTACTCAGAGCAACGCCATTATCTAAGAGAGATGACATTTCTATGTCTCTCTCTCTATATATGAATCCTATATAATAAAGTCCCTGTGTCTCTGCATCCAGTTTTCCGTGTGTCCCGTTTTCCGCGCTACTGAGCATGTGCCCCAGGGACACAGGGATTGGACAGCAGAGACTGGACGCACACACACACGCTCTCCCCCCCCCCCGCCAACTGTTTCCCTGCGGCCGCCAACCGCCGCTCCCGGCCGGAGAGTGCCTCACTGCACTTGCTAAAGCGCGAGGAGGAGGAGGCTGCTTTCTTCCCCCCCCCCCACGCACCACCCCGGGCTACCCACTCAGGAACTTGCCTCAGTCCGGACCCTGCCACCCGCCTGCTCGCTTCTACTGCCCCGGCAGGACTACACGGCAGCCGCCTCCGTGAGGTAAAATCGAGCGCGGCGGTCTGAAGGCGGGAGGGGGAAACAGGCCGCTCGCCTCCCTCAGCCACCGAACAGCTCGGAAACCTTCTTCAGGCCTCATTCCACCCCCTTCGGAGGCCGGCCGGGGAAATGCCTTGACGACGAGCGGTGCTCACGGCTTCCCCTCAGCCCCCTTCCCTTTGTCTTGCCTCCCTCCCCCCTTTTCCCAGCGGCGGGAGCGAGGCTCGCTCCGGAACTCATTGTTGGTTGTCGGGCCCACACTTTTCGTCGCACCGCTCCTTGGCCCTGCGGGTTCTTCCTTTTTGCAGGAAGGGAAATGTTCGCGGGAATGTGGCAAGGGAGGCTGTCTGTGTCTCTTCCCCATGGAGAGGTGTTTGTTTTGTTGGTTTGTTTTACATTCTCATTTACTTATTTATTAGATTTGAAGGTTTGCGAATACTTCAGAGGCCCATCGTCAGAGTTTTCTGCCGTCCCCCAGTCTTCCATAGACCGAGCTCGGGCAAGGCGCCTCTCGACCATGATAAAACCAGCAGATCCATTTTCGGGATCTGGATTTTGGCAGAGATCAAACGCGTCTTCCCTAATTGCTTATCAGTGTAAAGGGAGGTGTATAAAAAGCTGGAAACATGGCTGCCATGCAAAACAAACAAACAAATAAATAAAAAATAATCATTCAATGACTTGCTATGTTCTGTTGTCTTGACTATTTTTGGTTTTTTTAGCAAGTGTACATAACTCCAAAAGTTTTTACAACTAACTAATTATAAAGCATTTTTTTCAGTTTAATTGCTTGAACTGTAGTACAAGGAAAACAAAACGCAATGAGTGCCCAACTAATATTAAGAGACCCTCCCCCTCCAGTCCCGCCAGCAGCGCAGTCCTCCCTAAAAAACTCTGGGAAATGGTGTGTGTGTGTGTGTGTGTGTGTGCCAGAGGGAGCTTTGTACCATGGTGCCGGATATGCTTAAGACAACCCTGGTAGATGAATATGGTTGTTTCACACTCCAGTGTGAGAACCTGCTGTTTTGGTTCATGCCCACCCCGCCAGATGGAAGATGCACATGACCCCGAGGTTGCTACATATGTTCTAGCGCCCGTTATTGAACGGGCTGAAATACACTAGTATTGAATAAAAGACTTAGTAAGAACTCTTCTTGTTTATCTGCTTTTTGGCTGCCACCATGGGAGCGATTGGATTACCTGAAGCCGGACAGAGGGTTTCTTCTCTAGAGCGATTTTGGCCTTAAATGGAAAGTCTGGACTTTGAAGTCATCTTATTTTACTTGTTATATTGTATCATATTGCATTGTTTTATTTAGTGTTTTATAGTAATTTTGGATTATGTGGAATATCTGAGCTTTATCTGAGTGTGTGGTAACTGAGTAATTTCATTGTTCCCGCAAGGGGACAATGAAAATAAAGATTACCTTATCTTAGGGTGGCCAGAACAATGGATGCAATAGTTACCTTTCTACTGTAGAGTAGTACATTCCATCAACACAATACAGTGAGTTCCACAAACACGCACTCCTCTGTCCATCCTTCACCCAGACAAGCAAAGGGCTTTATTACAGTTCAAGGACACATTCCAGCCAATATGTTGGTCAGGTAGACAGAGATGCTTGGAGAGATGCATCTGACCCCTGGGCTTGAGGTTCCGCACTCCTGAATGAGGTGAATAGAGTTGTTCCACGATAGCTGTCTTGGTGGTATGTAAGATGGACTTTCAGTCATCCCTTGTTCCATTTCCAATCCTGATTCCAAATTCCTAGTCCCACCCTCCATGCCCAGTTTTTGATGCCACCAAAATGTTGTGCAGCTATTGCTACTAATTTGCACTTCTGTGTGAATTTTATTCCCTCCATTGTCTGAGCATACCAGGCTGTGGTGCGTCAGTGATAGTCGCATCCTATCTTAAAAGCTTCTGTGCCAGTGGTGTAGTTCACAGATGGGGCTGTAAACAGAGAAAATATAAAACTGAGAGCTATAAAATATAGAAATCTTGTTAGCAGTTGGCTGTAATGATGTGCCATCTGTATCCTGACTAGGGCCTGGCTTAAGAACACCAGAGGAGCATTAGAGAGAATTCTGAAATGTATTGTTTCAAATATTAAGGCATGTGGAAATATCTTACAAAGTTCCTGAATATGGATCTTTAAGTAAACCAAATGTCTTGAGGTCTTGTTTCCATCCGCTTTGCTTTATTTTTAAACTAATTGACTTTCTGCTATTGTTCTGCCCTAAAATTGAGGTTCTTCAGTGTCTCCTAATGCTGTTTGCTGGTTTTTCCTGGCATTTATGACACCTGCCCACTTTTTCTTTGGCTTTTGCCAAATGCCAGCAGTCTCTTGGCATGGCTAATAAACCTGTTATGTAGACAACTTCCTTGCACATTCAGGTCCCAGTGGGGCAGGCTGATATGAAAGCTTAAGAAAAATCTTAATACTTCTTTGATTGAATCTATACATTAAACACATAGCGAGTTCTATGGAAGCCTTGTACACAGAATATGGACTTTTGTAAGAAATAAAAAACAAAAACATAATTAAATACATAAATATGAAATAAATTTAGATGTGATATAAAGATTATTCCAGAAGTAATAAACAAAACCAGCAATAAATCCACTGCTAGAGTCTGTTGCCATCCTCTATGTGAAGGATGGGGATAGATGGAGGCTCCTTTTGAGATTTTAGTATCTTCGGATCCTATTTCCATTCCACAGCTGACAGCTTGGTTCTGCTTCCCATAGTGTTTTGCACATCAAAACAGACTAGGGATCTGAGAGACCAGAGTTCCAGTCTCCATTCAGTCATGAGGCTCACTGGGTGACATTGTTTCAGTCACCAACTTTCAGCCTAACCCCACCTCACAGGGTTCTTGCAAGGAGAATGCAGAAAGGGGAAGATGAGATCTTTGGAGGAGAGGTGGGATGTAAATACTGTATTAAAAAAAAGAACAACTCATACATGTCTGGAGTTCTTATTATCTGATTGGCTCACAAAGCCATTTATATTCATGAGCCACCAAGCTTTTCTTCATACAACAGAGACATAGAGGCTTGAATCTGTAAAAATATTTATGTGCCTCAAACATTCTCCACCCCCATCGTTCTGCCTGGACACTGAGGTCCAGTGCCGAGGGCCTTCTGGCGGTTCCCTCGTCGCGAGAAGCCAAGTTGCAGGGAACCAGGCAGAGGGACTTCTCGGTGGTGGTGCCCGCCCTGTGGAATGCCTTCCCATCAGATGTCAAAGAGAAAAACAGCTACCAAATTTTTAGAAGTCATCTGAAGGCAGCCCTGTTTAGGGAGGCTTTTAATCTTTAATCGATTATTTTATTCTTTTGTTGGAAGCCGCCCAGAGTGGGCGGGGTATAAATATTATTATTATTATTATTATTATTATTATTATTATTATTATTATTCTAGTGGGCCTGTTGTATTGCACCAAGGGCTTATTTTGGCTCAAAATATTGGCTTCAAATTCTCCTCATTCAGAATGGCAAGAGGGAGTTAAAGTTTATTTATGGAGATGAGCTACATCTTTATCTCTTCTTGGCCCCAAAAAGTCCGACCCACATTGTCAGATGCTTACAGCTGAGAACACCTGGATCATAGATGGGGGGGGGACCACTGCCTTTCCAGAGGTTGTTGAACTCCAACGTAGATACTGTACACATCTGTAGTACATATGCCCATCCTTCTGCTTTGGTGTGTATGTAGTGGATTTTAAAGGAAAAGGAAAAGGAAAAGGAAAGGAAAAGAAAAGCCCCACAAGAGGCTCCTAGTTGGGCTACTCACAGACAAATCTTCCCAACATACAACTTCAGCAAGATGAACAAAGAAGACAGACTAAACTTGCATCTTTAGAGAGTCACAGCTTTGTATTTTGGCAGCTACCTGTTTTGAATTTTTAGAGATCGCTTTCAGCTGCTGGATGGATTCTTTCCTTTCTGTTTTCTTTATCATGTTCATAGCTGCCAAGTTTTCCCTTTTCTCGCGAGGAAGCCTATTCAGCATAAGGGAAAATCCCTTTAAAAAAGGGATAACTTGGCAGCTATGCATGTTGCAACGAGCCCTACGTTATTTTAAACAAATGGAAAAAGAAGCCATAACAAAGGGTGAAAGACGCAATGCTGGGAGCAAAAGGTGAGAATCTGAATGCAAAGAGAGAAAAAGACACATTTGATTCAGTTTAATTGATATGCTTTTAATTGATAGAGGCTGAGGGCTGGAGACGAATGCAGCGGTTTCTGGTTGTGTGACTAGCAGTCTGATTTAAGGTAGGGCTGCCATACATCCAGATTTCCCTGGACATTACCAGGATTTCAAAGGCAGAACTGACGTCTGGGGGGTAATTCCAAAAGGTGGAACTTTGTCATGAGTTTTTGTAAAAGAAGAAAGAAAAGAAAAGCTTGACAATAGTGTTGTTGTTTTTTTAAAAAATTATCAATATTAAACCAATACATTTCATCAATACTACAATCATCTACATTTCCCCCCTCCCCCCCTTTCCCCCCTCCCCAGACTTCCCTCAGCTCCCTTATCTGATTTATTTTTTCATATTGTTTCTGCATGTTATAAAATTATACATATCCCTTCCCTGATTGTTCCCATTGTTCTAATAGATAGTTGTGCATGTTTATTCAAATCCTGCCAACGAATGTAAATCCCTCTGTTGTTTCTTCAAATAATTTGTAAATAATTCCCATTCTTCCTTGAATTCCCGATTGTCCTTTTCACGTAGTTTATAAGTTAATTTTGCAAGTTCTGCATAATTCATCAATTTTTCTTGCCATTGTTCTTTCGTTTGTATTTCTTCCTTCTTCCATCCTTGTGCTAACAATACTCTTGCCGCAGTGGTGGCATACATAAATAAATTCTTCAATTTTTCCGGTATATCTTGCCCTAAAATTCCTAATAAAAATGATTCTGGTTTTTTTTTTAACAAATGTCTTTTTAAACATTTTTTTCAATTCAGTATGAATCATTTCCCAATATTTTTTTAACTTCTCTACATTCCCACCACATATGATAAAAGGTCCCTTCTTTTTCTTTGCATGGCAATAGTTTTTATTTTTTGAAATATGGTGACTCTAGTTTCAGGTGCTATCCTATAATGACAGAATGGGGAACCTGAAACACAGTGGACAAATGTGGCCCCTAGGCCTTTCTATCTGGCCCTTGGGACTCTCCCCAGGCCACACCCCTCTACAGAACTGCACGACATCCTTGTGTGCTTTTTGCATTACTGAAATGTGTCATTCAACTCTGAGCATGCCTCTTGCTTCTCTGGATGCTGCATAGAAGTGGATGTATGAGTATGAAGAAGCTAGCCTACTGTACAAATGTAATATTTATATTTGTTGCCCTGCCCATGTTTGTCCCTGGCCTCGCCCACTATTGGCATAGTGCCCCTGGAAGGGAATGTGTCCATTAGGCACCCTTGCTGCAATGACTGGGGTTTAGGATCTGACAGAAGCAAACTATGCCAGTGTAACAGCAAGTACACCTCCACCATGACAAATACACTGGTGGAACTCTCCCAGCACCTTGTAAAGACAACAATGCTTACCCACAAAATATCAATTAACATTGACAAATTGAATGAAAATGCATTACAGTACATTAATTGTCACAGTGGCCGGAGCGGGCTACTTCAGAGTAACGACTCTACACAGCTCTGCATTTTATCTTTTATTGGTGCTGCGTATTTACAGTGCTGAAGGCAATGCTATTTACAAGAACACATCTTCTCAGCTTGAATCAGAACCTCCGAATGGCGTTTGGCGCGTTTTTCTCCAACATAACAACTTGGGGAGACCCATCCTCTTCCCTCTCCGCTTTCTGCGCAATTCCGGAGTTGGGGGGATGGGTCTGCCCCCCTTGCTTGCCCCTTCCTGTCCCACCTGGGACCCTGGCTCCGCTACCTTGTCTGAGCCTCGGACACGACTTCCTGCTTCCCCACTGGAATCGGAACTCTCCCTGCTTTCCCCTGCGCTCGGGGATGGGCTTGAACTCAGGAGGGGAGGGACTTCGCGATATCCCCTGTCCCTCACATCCATCCCCCTCCCAAGCCCCCCTTCTCCCCTCCCAGGGGGCTCCCCGGGTGTCGGTGACGACTGAAAGCCTAAAAACTCTGTACTTTCCGAACCCGTAGGTGTGAACACCTCCCCCCAGTCCTGCGAGCTCCCTCCTTCCGCCTGGGAGGACTGAAATCCCAAAAAGTCCGTGGCGTCAGAGCTGGTGGGGGTAAAAATACGCTGCCAGTCTGCCTCTTCCTCTGACAGGGTGGACCTCGGAGACGCCCATACTTCTTCCTCCAGGTCCTCAAACTCCGCTTCCCATCCCCATGGTGAACTGCTCTCCACTACTTCCTCCCCCTCCCCCTCCCCCTCCCTTTCCATGTGCCAGGGCTTGGGTCTGTGTGGGAAGAGGGCGTGAAATTCTTCCACCAAGAATTCCTCCTGTATCTGAGTGACCGGGACCCATTCATTCTGGGACGGCGGGGCATCCTCACATGCCATGAGGTACTCCAGGCCCCCCGCCCCACTCCTTGAATCAAGGATGGTCGTGGCCTCATTGAGTTGCTCCCTGCCTCCCCTCTCCCCCCCTCCCTCGGGGGTCTGTTCGCTGTCTCGGAGCCTGCTGCTTTCTTTGTACGGCGACAGCAGCGATCTATGAAATACTGGATGCACCCTCATGTCCTCTGGCAGTGCCAGCCTGAAGGCAACCGGGTTGACCTGTTGCGTGACCGTGAAGGGGCCCAGCCGTCTGGGTGCCAGCTTTTTGCACCTCCCTCTGGTGGGAAGGCCCTCCGAGGACAACCAAACCTTGTCCCCCACCCTGATGACCTCCCCTTGTCGCCTGTGGCGATCTGCCCCCTTCTTGTACGCTTCCTTGGCTCTCTCCAAGTGTTCTCTGAGCTGCTGGTGCACCGTCTCCAGTTCCTCTGCCCAATCCTCTGCCTGTGGGCCCTCCTCCTCCTCCTCCCCCTCCCTCTCCAGGAAAGATCTGAGGTCGCGCCCGTAGTTGGCCTTAAAGGGCGACACCCCTGTGGAGACGTGCACTGCATTGTTGTAGGCAAATTCTGCCAGTGGCAGGCGATCCACCCAGTCCGTTTGCCTCTGGCTGACGTAGCATCTCAGGTACTGCTGCAGAATGGCGTTGACCCTCTCCGCCTGTCCATTGGTCTGCGGGTGCCGAGCCGTCGACAAGCTGACCTCCACCTGCAGGAGGTTCATGAGCCGCCTCCAGAACCTGGAAACAAATTGGCGGCCTCGATCCGAAATAACTCTTAAAGGTAATCCATGCAGTCTGAATACGTGGTCAACAAACAGTTTGGCTGTCTCTTCTGCAGAGACCGCCCTGGCACACGGTATAAAATGGCACATTTTGGACATAAGGTCCACCACCACCAACACTGCGGTCTTGCCCCTGGACGCGGGCAGGTCCGTGATGAAGTCCATGGACACCACTTCCCACGGCCTGTGTGGTGTGGCTAATGGCTCCAGCAACCCTGCTGGTGGTGCTCTGACCACCTTTGCTCGCTGGCAGGTGTCACAGCCCCTTACATAGTCCCGAACATCTTCCCGCACCCCTGGCCACCAGAAGTGTCTCATGACTAGGTGAGTGGTTTTGTCCCTTCCAAAATGACCCGCCGTTGGGTTGTCGTGCATCTGCTTGAGGACCTTACCTCTGAGCTGGTTGGTGGGCAGGTACAGGGCTCCCCTGTAAAAAAGGAGCCCCCCGCGTTCTGCAAAGTCTTTTGCTTGCTCCCTCCCCCCTCGCAGCTCTCTGAAGATGCGGGTAGCAAACTCATCTGCTGCCGTCAGTGCTGTGAGTTCTGCCTCGTTCACCACTGCTGCTCCGCAGGACCATGCTGATGGGGGGAAAATGTGCCGGGGCGCTGGTGGCAACTCCTCCTCCATGTACTCCGGCTTGCGGGAGAGGGCATCCGCCCTGACGTTCTGCTCCCCCGGTATGTAGTGGATGGAGAAGTTGAAGTGCGAGAAGAACTCTGCCCACCGTATCTGCCGCTGGTTGAGCACCCTGGCTGTTCTCCAGAACTCCAAGTTTTTGTGGTCTGTGCACACCTGAATGGGGTGCTTGGCGCCCACCAGGAAATGTCTCCAGTGTTTAAACGCAGAATGGATCGTGAGAAGTTCCTTATCAAACACCGTGTAGTTGCGCTCTGGCTGTGTCAGCTTTCTGGAGAAAAAGGCACAGGGTCTCCACTCTCTGTCTGCATCCAGTTGCAGCAGGATCGCTCCCAAAGCTCTGTCTGAAGCGTCGGTTTCCACGCGTAGGGGCGCATCCTGCACCACGTGGAACAGGTTCTGGTCTGAAGCGAACACCCTCTTGAGGCTTTCGAACGCTGCTTGCGCCTCTGGCGTCCACCTGAACTTCTGCTTGCCTCTCAGGCAGTCCGTGATGGGAGCCGTAACACGAGAGAAGTTCTTGATGAACTTCCTGTAGAAGTTGGCGAAGCCTAATAGGCGTTGGGCATCTTTGCGCGTCCTGGGGCTGTGCCAGTCCAGGATGGCCTGCACCTTGTCCATCGCTAGCCCCTTGTCTGACAGCTTGTAGCCCAGGAAGTCCACCTCTTTGGTGTGAAACTTACACTTCTCCAGCTTCACATACAGGTGGTGCTCCTTCAGGCGCTGCAACACCTCCCTGACATCCTTTACATGCTGCACTGGGTCCTGGGAGTATATAAGGATGTCATCTAGGAAGACCAAGCAGTTCTTGAAGAGGAGGGACCCCAGGACGTGGTGCATGAAGGCCTGGAAGCATGCTGAGCCCCCTTGCAAACCAAAGGGCATCACCAGATATTCAAAAGAGCCCAGCGGCATGAACATTGTGGTCTTCCACTCATCGCCTTCCCGGATCCTGATCAAGTTGTACGCCCCCCTCAGGTCGAGCTTGGTGAAGATCTTGCCCCTGCGTGCCGCTGTCAGCAGATCGTCCACTCTGGGCATTGGGAAAGCCACCGGTTCTGTCATGTTGTTCAGCCGTCTAAAATCCACCACCAGGCGGCGCTGTTGCGTGTCTTTCTTGTCCACCCAGAAGACCGGGCTGCCCCCTGCTGCCTTGCTTTCTCTGATGAACCCCCTCTTGAGGTTCTTGTCTATAAACGCACACAGATCCTCCAGTTCCTGATCTGACATGGAGTACAGCTTGGCTGGGGGTAGCGTGGCCCCTGGCACCAGGTTGATCTGGCAGTCAAACGACCTGTGCGGGGGTAGGTGGTCGGATTCCGCTTCACTGAAGACCTCCTGCAGGTCCCAGTACGGCTTGGGTATCGCCTCACCCCCTTTGACGTGCATGGTGGCCACCGTGGCTATTGGAGGCCCCTCCCCTGGTTGGTGCTGCATGCAATGTTCCAGACAAAAGTCTGATCCAAACGTGATGCATCTCTGGTGCCAACTGATGGAGGGGTCATGGCGCGCCAGCCAGCTCATGCCCAAGACGATGGGGGGTTCTGAGATGGTGGTGACGTTGAATGCCAGTGTCTCAGAGTGCCGTCCCACCGTCATTCTCATGGGGGGGGGGTCTGGTGGGTGATGGCCCCTCCCAGCAACTCCCTGCCGTCAATGGTGGAGACGTGCAGGGGAAAATCCAGCTGCAGAAGTTGGATCAGGTGCGCTTCTGCAAAGTTTCTCGAAAAGAAGTTGGCCGACGCCCCCGAATCGATTAACGCGAGGACCGTCAGGGGATACCCATTAGGGAGCGTTAGCGTCACTTCTAGAACCACCCCTGCTCTGGGGGGGGGGGGTGGGCTGGCGCTGCTCCTCGCTGTGCGGGTGGGTGGGCTGGGGCTGTTGTTTGCTGATTGCGCCTGGCTGCTGCCCCTTGTCTCCTGCAGCCAGGCTGTCTCGTTTCCCTGCTGTGGTGCTGCGTCAGTGGGGGAGGGCACAACCGTTCCCGCCTTTCCTTGCCACTCCCTGCGATGTGGGCAGTCTCTGACGAGATGCTGAGGGGAGTTGCAGAGAAAGCAATTCCCGCCTCTTCCCTCCTTGCGTCTTGGCGCCGCTGCGGTTTGAAAAGCCCCCGCGCGCGCGCTATCAATTTGCATGGGTTCCTGGTCTTGGCTGGCCCCTGGCATGGCCTGAGATGGCTGTTGGGGGAGTGGCTTCTCCTGCGACCGTGGGAACCAAGCTCGCTTTGCGCGCATTGGCTGCTTGTCGTTCCATCGGGATTCCTGTCTCACCCCCACCGCCAGAACCGCTTTGCTCAGCTGATCCATATTACTGGGCTTTGGACCTCTCGAGAGCTCATCTTTCACATCCTCATTCAACCCCAGGTAGAACGCCGCTTCCATCGGAGGCGAGTGCAGTTCCCACTCCAGTCTGTGCACCAGCATGGTGAATCTTGACCAATATTCGCGAACTGTCATTTTTCCTTGTCTCAAATTATGCAGTTCCTCTTTGGTCTGGTCCATATGGCTATCAGACGCATACATTGTTTTTAAAGCCCCTAAAAATAGTTTGACATCCTTCATGCAAGGATTTTTTGTCGCGATCAACGGTCTAAGCCACTCCCTGGCTGCCCCGGTAAGGTGTTCCACTATAAACGCTACTCTGTGCGCATCATCAGGGAACTCATCATGGTGCAGCTCAAGAGCATACACGATCTCAGTCTCAAAGCCATGATATTCCCTCGGATCTCCATTGAACTTGCTTACTAGGGTCCCTGCTCTCCTTCCTGGCAGCACTTGGAGTTGGGGTCCCCCTCCTCCCTTGTTTTTCTCTGCATCCAGCTTGTTCTGGAGGTCCACCGCCACCGCCCTTAACTGCTGCTCTTTCTCCTGTAGCGCTCTCACCTGTTCCGCAAGGTGTTGCCTGTCCTCCTGGTCCTTCTTCGTCTCTTCTTTAGCTGCCTTCAATTCTCCCTGTGCCTGCAACGCCAGTTGCTGCAGGTCCTGCTGGGCTTTCTCTGCGATCTGCCGCCATTTCTCCGCTTCTGGCGCGCTCATCCCGGCAACTCCAAAGTAGCCCAAAAAATGATTCGGAGGTTGCTGTCACAGTGGCCGGAGCGGGCTACTTCAGAGTAACGACTCTACACAGCTCTGCATTTTATCTTTTATTGGTGCTGCGTATTTACAGTGCTGAAGGCAATGCTATTTACAAGAACACATCTTCTCAGCTTGAATCAGAACCTCCGAATGGCGTTTGGCGCGTTTTTCTCCAACATAACAACTTGGGGAGACCCATCCTCTTCCCTCTCCGCTTGCTGCGCAATTCCGGAGTTGGGGGGATGGGTCTGCCCCCCTTGCTTGCCCCTTCCTGTCCCACCTGGGACCCTGGCTCCGCTACCTTGTCTGAGCCTCGGACACGACTTCCTGCTTCCCCACTGGAATCGGAACTCTCCCTGCTTTCCCCTGCGCTCGGGGATGGGCTTGAACTCAGGAGGGGAGGGACTTCGCGATATCCCCTGTCCCTCACATCAATGAACAACATTTACTGCTGCTTCTGGAATGGAAGCCAGCCCAACCAATTTGATAGCAGAGAACATGATTGCATGTTTAGACCTTTAAAACATATGCTATGTCCACCACCCAGATGTCCCCCCTGGATTCAGGCACGGGCACAACCCTTCGCAGGGTTGACCAAACCATTGAGTCCCTGGATTCCTTTAATGGAATACCCCTTCACATAGGGATGGTGAGAGCGTTCCCCCATCCCTATCACCTGAACCAGAGCCTATCCGCAACCTTACAAGTTGTGATGATGGAGTAGACTGAAGTGCTTGCATTCAAAGGGTGAATAAGCTGTTGTTCATTAAATTTGATAGTTGCCTCATCTTGCCCAGGGCAACCTAAAGTGACCCAAAGCTGCCCAAACAAATCAGTAATGGGCAAAGTACAAATAAATAAAATTGTTGGTGTTGTTGTTACAAACAAGCAGCCATCCCATTAGATGTCAAGTGTGAGGGACAGGGGATATCGCGAAGTCCCTCCCCTCCTGAGTTCAAGCCCGTCCCCGAGCAAAGGGGAAAGCAGGGAGAGTTCCGATTCCAGTGGGGAAGCAGGAAGTCGGGTCCGAGGCTCAGGCAAGGTAGAGGAGCCAGGGTCCCAGGTGGGACAGGAAGGGGCAAGTAAGGGGGGAAGACCCATCCCCCCAACTCCAGAATTACGCAGGAAGAGGAGGGGCAAGAGGATGGGTCTGCCAAGGCTTTTGTGTTGGAGAAAGACGCGCCAAAAGCCATTAGGAGGTTCTGAAACCGACTGACAACATCGCTCCGTGTAAATAGCAATGACTTGAGCACTGTAAATACGCAGCACCAATAAAAGAATAAAATGCAGAGCTGCGTAGCGTCGTTACTCTGAAGTAGTCCACTCCGGCCACTGTGACAGCAACCTCCTAATCCTTTTTGGGCTACTTTGGAGTTGCCGGGATGAGCGTGTCAGAGGCGGAGAAGTGGCGGCAGATCGCTGAGCAAGCCCAGCTAGAACTGCAACAGCTGTCGCTGCAGGCGCAGGGAGAATTGAAGGCAGCTAAAGAGGAGACTAAGAAGGTCCAGGACGACCGGCTACAACTTGCGGAACAGGTGAGAGAGCTTCAGGAAAAAGAGCAGCATTTAAGGGCGGTGGCGGTAGACCTCCAAAACAAGCTGGATGCAGAGAAAAACAAGGCGGGAGGGGCACCCCAAGTCCAAGTGCTGCCAGGAAGGAGAGCCGGGACCCTAGTAAGCAAGTTCAATGGAGACCCGAAGGAGTTTCAAGGCTTTGAGACTGAGATTGTGTATGCTCTTGAGCTGCACCACGATGAGTTCCCTGATGATGAGCACAGAGTAGCGTTTATTGTGGAGCACCTTACAGGGGCGGCCAGGGAGTGGCTAAGACCGTTAATTGCAACAAGGAATCCTTGCATGAAGAATGTCAAACTATTTCTAGAAGGTTTGAAAACGATGTATTCGTCCGATAGTCATATGGACCAGACTAAGGAGGAACTTCATAATTTACGCCAAGGAAATATGACAGTTCGCGCGTATTGGGCGAAATTCACCATGCTGGTGCACAGATTGGGGTGGGATCTGGAGTCGGCCCCAATGCAAGCGGCGTTCTACTTGGGGTTGCATGAGGAGGTGAAGGATGAGCTCTCGAGAGGTCCAAAGCCCAGTAATATGGATCAACTGAGCAAAGCGGCTCTGGCGGTGGGGGTGAGGCAGGAATCCAGGTGGAGCGACAAGCAAGCAACGCGCGCAAAGCGGGCTTGGTTCCCACGGTCGCAGGAGAAGCCCCTCCCTCAACAACCCTTTCAAGCCACGCCTGGGGCCAGTCAGGACCAGGAACCCATGCAGATTGATAGCGCGCGCGCGCGGGCTTTTCAAAACCCAGCGGCGCCAAGGCGCAAGGAGGGAAGGGGTGGGAATTGCTTTCTCTGCAACTCCCCCCAGCATCTCGTCAGAGACTGCCCACATCGCAGGGAGTGGCAAGGAAAGGCGGGAACGGTTGTGCCCTCCCCCACTGACGCAGCACCACAGCAGGGAAACGGGAAAGCCTGGCTGCAGGAGACAAGGGGCGGCAGCCAGGCACAGTCAGCAGACAACAGCCCCAGCCCACCCACCCGCACAGAGAGGAGCAGAGCCAGCCCACCCCTCCCAGAGCAGGAGTGGTTCTAGAAGTGACGCTCACGCTCCCAAATGGCTATCCCCTGACAGTCCTCGCCTTAATTGACAGTGGGGCGTCAGCGAACTTCTTCTCGAGGAACTTTGCGGAAGAGCACCAGATCCAGCTTCTGCAGCTGGATTTTCCTCTGCACGTGGCAACCATTGACGGCAGAGAGCTGCTGGGAGGGGCCATCACTCATCAAACCCCCCCCATGAGAATGACGGTTGGAAGGCACTCAGAGACACTGGCATTCAACGTCACCACCATCTCAGACCCCCCAATCGTTTTGGGCATGAGCTGGCTGGCGCGCCACGACCCCTCCATAAGTTGGCATCAGAGATGCATCACTTTTGGATCGGACTTTTGCCTGGAACGTTGCATGCAGCACCAACCAGGGGAGGGGCCTCCGATAGCCACGGTGGCCACCATGCACGTCAAAGGGGGTGAGGCGATACCCAAGCCATACTGGGACCTGCAGGAGGTCTTCAGCGAAGCGGAGTCCGACCACCTGCCCCCACACAGGCCTTTTGACTGCCAGATCAACCTGGTGCCAGGGGCAACTATACCCCCAGCCAAGCTGTACGCCATGTCAGACCAGGAACTGGAGGATCTGCGCGCTTTCATCGACAAGAACCTCAAGCGGGGGTTCATCAGAGAAAGCAAGGCAGCAGGGGGCAGCCCGGTCTTCTGGGTGGACAAGAAAGACACGCAACAGCGCCGTCTTGTGGTGGATTTTAGACGGCTGAATTCGGTGACAGAGCCAGTGGCTTTCCCCATGCCCAGAGTGGATGATCTCCTGACAGCGGCACGCAGGGGCAAGATTTTCACCAAGCTAGACCTGAGGGGGGCGTACAACTTGATCAGGATCCGGGAGGGCGATGAGTGGAAAACCACGATGTTCACGCCTCTGGGCTCTTTTGAATATCTGGTGATGCCCTTCGGGTTGCAAGGGGGCTCAGCATGCTTCCAGGCCTTCATGCACCACGTCCTGGGGTCCCTACTCTTCAGGAAATGCTTGGTCTTTCTGGATGACATCCTTATTTACTCCAACGACCCAGTGCAGCACGTGAAGGACGTCAGGGAGGTGTTACAGCGCCTGAAGGAGAACCACCTGTATGTGAAGCTGGAGAAGTGCAAGTTTCACACCAAGGAGGTGGACTTCCTGGGCTACAAGCTGTCTGACAAGGGGCTAGCGATGGACAAGGACAAGGTGCAGACCATCCTGGACTGGCACAGCCCCAGGACGCGCAAAGATGCCCAACGCCTACTAGGCTTTGCCAACTTCTACAGGAAGTTCATCAAGAACTTCTCTCGCGTTACGGCTCCCATCACTGACTGCCTGAGAGGCAAGCAGAAGTTCAGGTGGACACCAGAGGCGCAAGCAGCGTTCGAAAGCCTCAAGAGGGTGTTCGCCTCAGACCAGAACCTGTTCCACGTGGTTCAGGACGCGCCCCTACGCATTGAGACAGATGCTTCTGATAAGGCGGTGGGCGCCATTTTGTTGCAACTGGACGCCAACAGAGAGTGGAGACCCTGTGCCTTCTTCTCCAGGAAGTTGACCCAGCCCGAGCGAAACTACACAGTTTTTGATCGGGAACTTCTTGCGATCCACGCGGCGTTCCAGCACTGGAGACACTTCCTGGTGGGCGCCAAGCACCCCATCCAGGTGTGCACAGACCACAAGAACCTGGAGTTCTGGAGAACTGCCAGGGTGCTCAACCAGCGGCAGATACGGTGGGCAGAGTTCTTCTCGAACTTCAACTTCTCCATACACTACATCCCGGGAGAGCAGAATGTCAGGGCGGATGCCCTCTCCCGCAAGCCAGAGTACATGGAGGAGGAGGCGCCACCAGCCCCAAGGCACATTTTCCCCCCGTCGGCATGGTCCTGCGGAGCAGCAGTGGTGAGCGAGGCAGAACTCACAGCACTGACGGCAGCGGATGAATTTGCCAACCGCATCTTCAGAGAACTGAGAGGGGGGAGGGAGCAGGCAAAAGACTTTGCAGAACGCAGAGGGCTGCTTTTCTACAAAGGTGCGCTGTACCTACCCACCAACCAGCTTCGACGTACGGTCCTCAAGCAGATGCACGACAACCCAACAGCGGGGCATTTTGGAAGGGACAAGACCACTCACCTAGTCATGAGACACTTCTGGTGGCCAGGGGTGAGGGAAGATGTTAGAGACTATGTAAGGGGCTGTAACACCTGCCAGCGGGCAAAGGTGGTCAGAGCAGCGCCACCAGGGTTGCTGGAGCCCTTAGCCACACCACACAGGCCGTGGGAAGTGGTGTCCATGGACTTCATCACAGATCTGCCTTCGTCCAGGGGTAAGACTGCAGTGTTGGTGGTGGTGGACCTCATGTCCAAAATGTGTCACTTTATACCGTGTGCCAGGGCAGTCTCGGCAGAAGAGACGGCCAAACTGTTTGTTGATCACGTTTTCAGACTGCATGGATTACCTTTAAGGGTTATTTCGGATCGTGGCCGCCAATTTGTTTCCAGGTTCTGGCGGCGGCTCATGAACCTCCTGCAGGTGGAGGTCAGCTTGTCGACGGCTAGACACCCGCAGACCAACGGACAAGCGGAGAGGGTCAACGCCATTCTGCAGCAGTACCTGAGATGCTACGTCAGCCAGCGGCAAACGGACTGGGTGGATCGCCTGCCACTGGCAGAATTTGCCTACAACAATGCAGTGCACGTCTCCACAGGGGTGTCGCCCTTTAAGGCCAATTACGGGCGCGACCTCAGATCTTTCCCAGAGAGGGAGGGGGAGGAGGAGGAGGAGGGCCCACAGGCTGAGGATTGGGCAGAGGAACTGGAGACGGTGCACCAGCAGCTCAGAGAACACTTGGAGAGGGCCAAGGAAGCGTACAAAAAGGGGGCAGACCGCCACAGGCGACAAGGGGAGGTCATCAGGGTGGGGGACAAGGTGTGGTTGTCCTCGGAGGGCCTTCCCACCAGAGGGAGGTGCAAAAAGCTGGCACCCAAATGGCTGGGCCCCTTCACGGTCACGCAACAGGTCAACCCGGTGGCATACAGGCTGGCACTGCCAGAGGACATGAGGGTGCATCCAGTGTTTCATAGATCGCTGCTGTCGCCGTACAGGGAAAGCAGCAGGCTCCGAGACAGCGAACAAACCCCCGAGGGAGGGGGGGAGAGGGAAGGCAGGGAGCAACTCAATGAGGCCACGGCCATCCTGGATTCAAGGTGGGGGGTGGGGGGCCTGGAGTACCTCATGGCATGGGAGGATGCTCCACCGTCCCAGAATGAATGGGTCCCCGCCACTCAGATACAGGAGGAATTCTTGGTGGAAGAATTTCACGCCCTCTTTCCCCACAGACCCAAGCCCTGGCACATGGAAAGGGAGGGGGAGGAGGAGGAGGCACGGGAGAACAGCTCACCATGGCGCTGGGAAGCGGAGTTTGAGGAACCAGAGGATGAGGTATGGGTGTCGCCAAGATCCACCCAGTCAGAGGAAGGAGCAGATTGGCAAAACATTTTTACCCCCACCAGCTCTGACGCCACGGACTTTTTGGGATTCCCGTCCTCCCAGGCGGAAGGGGGGGGCTCGCAGGACTGGGGGGAGGTGTTCACACCAACGGGCTCGGAGAGCACCGAGTTTTTAGGCTTCCAGTCGTCACCGACACATGGGGGGGGCCTGGGGAGGGGTGAAGGAGAGCTTGGGAGGGGGGTGGATGTGAGGGACAGGGGATATCGCGAAGTCCCTCCCCTCCTGAGTTCAAGCCCGTCCCCGAGCAAAGGGGAAAGCAGGGAGAGTTCCGATTCCAGTGGGGAAGCAGGAAGTCGGGTCCGAGGCTCAGGCAAGGTAGAGGAGCCAGGGTCCCAGGTGGGACAGGAAGGGGCAAGTAAGGGGGGAAGACCCATCCCCCCAACTCCAGAATTACGCAGGAAGAGGAGGGGCAAGAGGATGGGTCTGCCAAGGCTTTTGTGTTGGAGAAAGACGCGCCAAAAGCCATTAGGAGGTTCTGAAACCGACTGACAACATCGCTCCGTGTAAATAGCAATGACTTGAGCACTGTAAATACGCAGCACCAATAAAAGAATAAAATGCAGAGCTGCGTAGCGTCGTTACTCTGAAGTAGTCCACTCCGGCCACTGTGACATCAAGGAAATAAACAACTATTTGACTTTAAGAAGACATCTGAAGGAAGCCCTCTATAGGGAAGTTTTTAGTGTTTGATGTTTTATTGTGTTCTTAATATTTTGTTGGGGGCTGCCCATAGTGGCTGGGGCAACCCAGACAGATGGGCAGCATATAAATAATAAATAAAAGACAGACAGACGGAAAGCTACCATCAGTTCTACCACCTCCTTTGGGCCTGGGTAGCACACCACACTGCGCTGGAGCTGCTTAATGGACCAGTAACAATGTCGTGGCAATTCCAACTGAGAATTGCACTGGCTGAGAATATTCAATATTTAATTCTTTTTTTTCGCTCAGGTGACAATTGCACTGAGTTTGGAAATCAGGCCTTTGGAAAGCTCTAGCATAAGTAGGTTAAATGACGAATTTGTGTATGTTTTTATCTCCATTACATTTGGGGAACTGGCATGTTGCAATATGGATGAAATGAAATGTATCCATTGTGCATTGTGTAGGAGGCCCAGCTTTTCCGTGAGATGCCATCCTCCTTTATGAAAAGGCCGCTTTCCTATAATTGCTATGGTGGTTTTCCTGCAAGTCAACTGCATTTTGCAGAATTATTGTTTTCCGCCATCCCCTGGCTATGCATTAGGTATTGTAAATAAAGTCCTGTGATCATTTCTGCCCAACATGTTGTGGTATTGAATTACTAGGAGGCGGGTTAAATGAGAGTGTAGGAGCATGCCTTTTTTAATGTGATATTTCCTGCAATCTCTTGAGAGATTTTGTTATGAGAACGGTTTAATAGTGTGCCATTTTCTATTTCATGTTTTTCAGGAGAGTTCTGAATGTTTGATCTGCAGCATGAATTATGATAGGAGTCTGTAGCACTTGGATTCTCTCTCTCTCTCTCTCTTATACACACACACACACCTTTCATGTTAGGGGAGCAATAAATGGAACATTGAGAAAGATCACAAATTCTTGTGATAATTCATAAAACTTTAATTATTCCAATAAACTCATTCTTTTAAAAATGTATAATGTCATTCTTTCAAAAGTTGATTGCAGAGCAAGACATTTCAAAACTATTGGCCTGCTGCTGCAGAAAAGCAGCCTCATATTGATTTCCCCCTTCTTCTCTGTATCTGTGAGTTCACTATACCTCAGATCCTGGTGACATTAAATCAAGTACATCCCCACCCCTGTAAGCAACAACCAATACTATGTGCAGGACACAAAAACATGCACAGTAATGGCATCTGGTCGGGGAAAAGATGAACTCACAGAGCCATAGAGATTGAGAAATTGGACATGGGTCTACTCTTTGTTGTACTTGTGGGGCAATTGCAGTTAAACATAACTGTGTGTGAGTGCTAGTTAGTGCGCGAAGGGGTTAAAACCACAGAGTTAGATTCCTAGACTCACCTTGGTTGTGCTCCTTCTTCTCTGATGAGGGAAGAAGTGAAACATTCTCTTTCTCACTCTCTCTGTGACATATAACTGACCAAGGAAGGTGTGCCTAAGAAAGCTCAAAGCTTAGAGCAGATGTTTGTAGCTATCTTTCTGTATTTTCTATGAAAATGCCTGTGTTCTCCTTGCTACTGCTTGGATAAATGCATCTATTTGACCTTTGTAACATTTTGTAAGTATACATTTTAAACTTACTTAACAGTGGGCAGTCAGTTCATTGCAAGAGGGGTAGAAAGAGGAGTACTGTTTGCAAGTGGACTAAATAGGAGAAAGGGTTCTAACAACTTATATTCCTAGCACTATACTGCTGCTTGACTTTTGTGAGATTAAACTCTGCTACTGGTGGCTCTCTCCTGCTGGAGAGTGAGATTCATAGCTGCCAAGTTATCCCTTATTTTAAGGGAAATTCCCTTATGCTGAATAGGCTTCCTTGTGAGAAAAGGGAAAACTTGGCAGCTATGGTGAGATTAGCCCCACAGTTTGAACCTAGACACCCAGCCATTTTTTTGTTTTTTACCCCACATGTGTGGGTCACAGGGATTATATCTTTTCCTCTTAAAATCAGCCTCATCAGAAGTGGCTTATTGGGTTGAGGAAAGCCACTATGCTAGCTCCCTGGCAGGTGGGTCACTGTTGAATACTGGGAAGCAGAGCATTTGTACCATGTATGCTTCCCAGATGTAGCAAGAAATGTTTGTTTTTAGCTGGCGATTCTTTTACAATTCCAAATTCCTTTCTATTACCAGTAGCTAATACATTTTCACATCTACAGCTGGATAGTCTAACTCTCACACCAGTGAAGGCACATGGGGCCATCACCTTGCTGAATCTAAGCATGTCTGAGTCTGGTTAATTGCCTGGATGGGATATCACTTTGGAGCCATATGTACACTAACCTGAGTTCTATGATGAGGGAGAAGGCAGGATAGATATGAGAATAAATATATGCAGTAGGTTCCCCCCCCCCCGGTATGAACAGGAAAACCCCTTTTTGTGGACCCAAATCTGCTCTAGAAGGTCCTGTGCATGGTCACCATTGGATACAACCCTGCATTTTTTACCTGCTTTTAAAAACTCATTTGTAAAGACTACTGATGGAATCTACCTATAGTATGCCATCTGTTTTGTTTCACTTGATATGCCCATGGGTGCCATATACAAGTGACAATTTTGTTTAGGATAGACTCAAGGACTATGAATCAGGAAATCCCCCTTTTTAATCCTGCCTTTCAAGCTTTTTTTCACAGTGCCATTCAACTGTCTCCTTCCATGTACAGGAAGCAGGGTAATGGATTTTGATAGATGATGGAATTTTATGGCATAGCCCAGGCATCCCCAAACTGTGGCCCTCCAGATGTTTTGGCCTACAATTCCCATGATCCCTAGCTAATAGGACCAGTGATCGGGGAAGATGGGAATTGTAGTCCAAAATATCTGGAGGGCCGAAGTTTGGGGATGCCTGGCATAGCCATCCAGTTTGTAAGGTGTGGCCACCCTCATGAATTCTGCAAGAAAGTGGGGGAGGAAATCTGATGGCCTGGACACTAGAAAATATTGCCCTGGTACTGAAATATAACAAGAGATAGAAAAATGATGTTCACAGAACATTTGAAAACATTACCATAAAAGGAACTTGAAGGGGTAGGATAAAATGATGTTTTCAGCTGCATATGCTGGTTACCAGCTGCGTGCTTGTGGAAATTTGCAAATAATTCAAGAAACAATCTCTCACACAGTCCAGGTGGAGTAGGTAAGGTTTCTGGAGATCAAGGAGGCTGCAGATGAGAACATGTTCATTACTGCATATTTATGGTAAAAAAGACCTACTGGAATGGGATCTTCATCAAGCATCTCTTTCTTAAAAAACAACAACTCCTAATGGCTTTTCAGATCCCATCACTGATACCTTTCATTCCCTTCAAATGTAAGGAGTGGGTGAAACTATTGGCCTAATTTATTCCCATGAAGACCCAGGTGCATGTGAAAAAAGAAAGGTGTGTATAGTTTTTCCTTGGTACCCCCCTCTTCAGAGATGTTGGAATTGGAGCCATCACAGAGCCAGCATGACAGAACTTGCATTAATCCTCGGTCTTTCTGGCAGACACACTAGTTCTATGCGTAGTGAACTTTGTTATACAGGATTATGTAGGCCTGGGTACTAGGTACACAATCTGGGTTTGCCAATCTCTTTTTGGCTCATCTGGGCATTTTTGTAAATAGAAGAAACTCGTGGACTTCTCTCTCTCTCTCTCTCTCTCTCCCACACCCACCCACCCACACCTATTCTACTGGCCACAATAGAATGAAATGGCAATCAATGGCAATAGAATGGCAATTGATGGGACAGGATAGCCGTTTTGTGTGTGTGTGTGTGTGTGTGTGTGTGTGTGTGTGTGCGCGTGCGGGGGGGGGCGCTCACTTGCTCTTTCGGATACATTCAATATTAAACTAAAAAAAACCAGTGGAATCAATCAACACAAAGTTAGGCATGTGCAGACCTATTTATTTCAATAGATTTAGTTATTCTGAACTCTGTGCTGCATTGCGGTCAGTGTACTTGAAGAGCCTTTTTTGTGGTTGCCATTTTTATACCACAGAATAATTGCATGTCACCAGGAGTTGTCACATTCCCTTTCCTGGTGCCCACAGAGCCCTTCCTATCACTGAAATTAAACTTAAAAGAAGCATTCTCCCACACTGAAATCAATGGGACTTAAAAAGCATTTCCCTTGTTCTGGATCACACTTTGCGTAAATGAGTGAACCAGACATTGCAGAGCAACTTTACTTATAATTGTCATAAACTGAGTGAACTTTGCTGGTGTCAGGTTTTATCTGGATTCAATGCAAATATCAATAAGGAAGACAAATTGCAAAAGGTAATTTTTGCTTCTTCTTTTTGGAATGACTTTTTCCTTTTTAGTTCTTCCAAACCCTGTATAGCTGTGGGCTTCACAGAGCATATTTACTTAGCACCACTTTACACTTCATTTCGGCTTTCCCTGGTTCAGTTTTTGTTAAAGGTGAAGAACTAGAGATAGAGGTTGACCTTTAATATAGACAGAAATGAGAGACTTAACACTTCAGTTGCTTAATCCTGATACAGCCACCAGAAAACTACTATGCCAAGAAAGGGGGGAAAGATGAAATATTTTGAGTTGGATAAGATAAAGAGGCACAGGGGCACAGTAATAAGTTCCAAATTGGCAAGTTAGTTAAAATTCATAAAGTACTTTTGATAATGCTAACTCCCTTGATTAAAGGACACCGTCTCTACCATTTTTCAGCAATAGATATTGTAAATAAAAGCATTTAGGTTTGTGACAGCTGTGCCTGTTAGATAAGAAAAGCATTGTGAAGCAGTGGAGCAGTAATTTTCCTGCAACTTATTTATAGTTGCCCTAGCTGTAAAAGTGGAAAGGGGAGGAGGTTAAAAATCAATCCCAGCATTTGGAAGGAAAACTCAATACTTATTTGATAAACATTATAAATTGGTACCATGTTATCGTTATTGTACATCATCCCCTGCTCTTTTTAGATATTAATCTGCATGAGGAATGAAATTTTCGGTGATAGCCAAAGGTGTTTTCATGGCTACAAGTCAAAAAACTGTCCCATTTGCTAATGGCTATTTGTTTTTGGCCACAATATATATTGAACAAAGAGTCATTCCTAACTTGACTCTGCCTTACACCTCTTGAAGGGGACTGGTTCACACAAACACATGCACCCTGAATGTTTTGACAGCTGATTTACTGTGTTCCTGGGGATGGTTTGCAAAGGCTCACTATTCAGTGATTATAAAGCAAAATAATGGTTTGCCATGTGTGAATGGGCCACTTTCTGATATAGCACCACAGAGCTGGTGAAACCTCTGCATTACCTCATTGTCAATGCAGGCACTGACCTTGTATGTTTGAGGCGCATGAGAAGGGAATCTACATATGCATCAATGCACATACACACCAATATGAGCCTTGTATACATGGATCAAGATCACCCTGATGCTTTTCTTTTCTTTTTATCAAGCAGGTTTTGAAACTGAATTTTCTGCTGCTTATATATTGCATGCTTTTATTGATTTTGTACACCACTGTGGAATTTTGCCACCCTATTTTTTGACTGCATGTTTTGTAATTGTATTTTCTTTTATCTATTGGGTATTTTATATCTTGCCTTTTCTGTCTTATCTACAAGACACCCAAGGTTGCAGACTTCATCAAAGGGATGCTTCTGAGTTTCCCAGGCATCTGCAGCATCCCTTCTCAGGAGGATATCGTGGTTCATATACTGGGAGAGAAAATAAAGCTCAGTGCTGCTCAGGGACTGCAGTCATAGAATAGAGTGAGGACAACCAATTTGGGGTCCTTCAACCATTGCTGGACTCCCATCACCTCCAGCCTGCATGGCCAATAGTCAGGGGGTGATGGGGAATTGTAGCCCAATAATGTCTGTAGAGCATCTCATTGGCTCCTCCTGTAATATGTGTTCAGTAATATGGCTTAATTCTCCAGGGCACACTTCAACTCATCTTACAGCATTCAAGTGTGACTTGGCAAACAGCTTGGGAATAACTGTTTGTATGGCTTCTTCAAAAGCTACTGGAGGAAAGATATACTACCCTGTTCTACTTGTGTTACATTAGATGCCACATTGTCATTAGGAGTGCAAGTCCCTGCTTGCTCTCTCATGACAACATATAATTGAGTTCCGCCACACTATAAAAAAGTACCACTAAACAGGGGGGTCACTGGAGATATGCAAGGAAAAGCAGCCATACATAAAAGTGAAGACTTGCCCTACATTTCCAGACCTAGGAAATTCAATGGGAAACTGCATCATAACACCATTGAATAACAATACATCAAGAGTATCACTTGTGGGCTGAACCAAGTTGCAAGATGGTGGTGGTGGTGAATTCATTCATTAAATTTGTATTCCACCCTTCCTCTCAAAGGAATCTGCAGGGGCACATTACATATTATATGTTATTTGGCTTACCAATGGCAGGATATATATGCTAACACAAGAAGTGTTGAAATGACATGCTGGAACTGTGTTTATAATATTCTGTTGGGAGCCGCCCAGAGTGGCTAGGGAGGTCCAGCCAGCTGGGCGGGGTATAAATTAATAACTATACCATCATCATCAGTGCTTTTTTCTGGGGGGAACACAGGGGTATTCATACCCCTAAACATTTTGTGAATCTTTGTACTTTTGTTCATTTACTGTATTTATTTTTCCCAATTTGAACTATAAAATAGTGATTTTCTTGAGTCAAAATGAGAGTACCCTTAAACATTTTTTAGAAAAAAGCACTGATGGTGATATCACTGTATGTACTTTCTATGGACGCAGGTGGCACTGTGGGTTAGACCACAGAGCCTAGGGCTTGCCGATCAGAAGGTTGGCGGTTCGAATTCCCGCAACGGGGTGAGCTCCCGTCGCTCGGTCCCTGCTCCTGCCAACCTAGCAGTTCGAACGCACGACAAAGTGCAAGTGGATAAATAGGTACCACTACAACGGGAAGGTAAACAGCATTTCTGTGTGCTGCTCTGGTTCGCCAGAAGCGGCTTTGTCATGCTGGCCACATGACCTGGAAGCTATACGCCGGCTCCCTCGGCCAATAATGCGAGATGAGCGCGCAACCCCAGAGTCGTCCGCGACTGGACCTAATGGTCAGGGGTCCCTTACCCTTATGTACTTTCTATGCTTCATTTCCCTCTGACCTGAGAGCTTACACACACACACACACACACACCATTTGTATGTACAGTATATGAGAACAGCACTTTATACATCTGATTAAAAGGACTGTGCTCAAAGGAAGGTTATGCCATAATAAATAGGTCAGGACTGGATTCAACTAGCACAATTGGGATTTCATCCCCTCTTTGCCTCCTGTGTGCCCCTCGGCCCCTCAAATCAGTTTGGGGGTGTTGGGGAAAACACCAGAAGAGCATTCAGATGAGGAAAGGGAGCTTGTTCTAACACAGAAATGCTTGCACTCATGCACGAATAACTTTAGCACTATGTTGAATTTGTCCTTAGTCTTTAAAGTAACACAAGACTCTTTGCTACATTTCTGAAGTTTTATTTAGGTAGTTTGCCAAGAGATTATTTCTACTGAAAAGCAAGCACACTTCAAATAAGACAATATCAAACTGTTGATCGTTTGACTATACTAGTTTTTCTTTTTCTTTTTCAAACTGCATTCTCCTTTTCAGCTACAATTATGCCAGCCAGCCAGGTATGAAAAATGGAGAAGCGACAATTGCCGTCTTTCTTCTGACAATGCAGTTATGGAAAGAGAGAAAAAGAGAGCAGATTCTCCTGAAAGAAAGATGCAGAGAAGTATTTTATATATATAAAACTCTCATAAACCTGCTTTAACAATGATGCCTCCGTTGCAAATATGTCTTCAATGATACAAAGTGGTCCCCCTCCTCCATGAATTATGCCATTTCGAGACAGTAGCTGTAATTCCAGAGTTATCATCCCTGCTGGGCTACAACACTGTTTTATTGTCAGATTGTATTATCATACAGTAATACCTCGGGTTACGAACGCGATCCGTTCCGGATCGCAGTTCGTAACCCGAATAGTTCGCAAACCGAACGCGATGGGCGCCGCCATTTTGCGCATGCGCAAACCGCGATTTTCGCGCTTTGCGCATGCGCAACTCGCGCGATTGCGCACGCGCGGCTTGTGCGCACGCGCACGCGGCGAGAACACTTCCGGGTTTGCGCAGTTCGTAACCCGAACTGTTCGCAAACCGAGGTGGTCGTAAGCCGAGGTACGACTGTACAATGCATAAATACCGCAAGCCTGAAGCCAAAAATGTGGCTCTTATTACAAAACCATATAGAAACTGCAACCTCTCTCATCTGCAGTCATGTCCATCTCTCCTCTTTGCTTGTTCCAATTTTCCTCCATGGCACTAGCTAAATGGTAGAGCATCTGCTTTGCATGCAGAAAGTCCCAGGTTATATCACCAGCACCTCCTTTAAGGGTTGGAGACACTCCTGTCTGAAACCTTGGACAGCTGCTATAGTTAGTGTAGTAGACAATACTGAATGGGCTGTCTTCCTGTGTCCCAACTCCTTTCCCCTCCTTTGTAGAGCCTCCCTCTCTCTTCCACCTCTTTTTTTCTTTTTCTTTAGCTACTCCTACTTCCCTTGACCTGCAGACCTTCTGCTTTCATCTTTTGGAGGTCCATGCTCCTTCTGTCCCTCCCTAGATGATGCTTTCTTGGTGTTAGCCCAAGGAAGGCTGCTTTACATGCATAGGGTTTCCAATAGAGGGGTGGGAACACTGGTTGGCCAATGGTCCCTTCCTGTGTAAGAAGCCCAGTGCATGAATTAGACAAGCCCCCATTAGACTAATAATGATTACATTAACTTGGCATCATCAGAGCCAACTTCTAGGGGCCCCCAAACAAAATATTTGAGCGGGGCGGGCATCCCTGGAGTTGATGGGCATTGCAGTGGATATATTAATTGAGAGGTCTAAGTAACTAAGGCAGTTCCTTCGCTGCGAGAAGCAAAGATACAGGGAACCAGACAGAGGGCCTTCTCGGTAGTGGCACCCACCCTGTGGGACGCCCTCCCATTAGATGTCAATGAGATAAATAACTACCTGACATTTAGAAGACACCTGAAGGCAGCCCTGTTCAGGGAAGTTTTTAATGTGTATTTAAATTTTTTGTTGGAAGCCACCCAGAGTGGCTGGGTGGGGTACAAATAATAAATTACTACTACTACTACTACTACTACTACTACTACTTCTACACAGTATATTATATTTTAGTCCAGGGTGTCCCAGAATTCGGCCTATGGTTGTTTATGGACCACAGTTCCCATCATCCCTGACCACTGGTCCTGCTAGCTAGGGATGATGGGAGTTGTGGTGTAAACACTGCTGGAGACCGAAGTTTTGGAAATGCTGTTCTAATCCCTTCCCACTACCTAAGAGTACCTGTAGACTGTCAGTATTTTGTGGGAGGGATTTACATACATCCTGGGAAATTTAAGTTTGCACAATTAGAGTATCTTGGGATAGTTCAGTTGGTTCTTAATCTCAGCGTTCTTTTTTTAATCATTTTTATTAATTTTCCAATAAAAACAGCCAATTAACATATCCATCAAATCATAATCATAATCCAATTAAAAATAATAAACTAAAATAAACAAACCAATTTACAATCCAAATTATTATTAATTTTTCCGGGCTTCCTACAGTCTGGACCTCTTGAAGTATATCTCCAATATCTTTGTTCCTGGCTTCTTCTTATTGTTCTCATATTTTCCACATTCCGATCTTAACACTTTAAAGTTCTCCATCCCTGGCTATGCAATTCCCAATCATGTCAGAAATCATAAATGCTTTCATCCATCGAATACAGCTTTATTTGTATATATGTATTTTTTCAACTGTCTATTTGCCACTGAAGCTTTTCCTGACTTCATTCCAATCTTCCAATCCAGGCTGTTGTCCAAGGCTATGGTTTAAAGTTTAATGACGCAGCAACTCCCATATTGTAAAATTATTCCAATCCGGCCTGTTGTCCAAGCCTGTTGTTTGAAAATTGTTGAGCATACTGTTTGCAATATTTCAATGTAAATGAATTGTCTTCCACAGATATAAGTCATTTGGCGATCGATCAGCTTTCGGGGACCGCACAATCCCCCCTTCTGGGCCCTAGAGGGGGGTCTGCTAGACATCCATTTAGCCTTCTCTCTCGCTCATAATGAAGAAATTCTGCAAACAGAGGCACTGCATGTTATCCCAAATTATTGTCTCAAGTCACTACAAGGTCAGCCAGCAAGCATCTCCCACTTCCCTCGAAAAAGGGAGGAACTCTCATTTTTCTGTGCTGCATCATATTAACAAGCTCCATCTTGTTTCTTCTTTTATCTTTATCAAGTCTTTCAAGTCTACGTAAAGCTGTGCAACTGAATACTTAATTATAAATAGAAGTCCATCTGTACTTTCTTTAAAAAAAAGGTTTCTTAATGAGGCTTGGCATAGAAAAACAATTGTAGGTTTTGAGAAGAAAAAAAGAACGTACCAATCACCTCCGTAATCCAAACGCCATGATGGGAATCTCCTTGAAGTCCGAGCTTAAACACCAGGGACTGTCCAGGGACTGAGCAGGTTTTTTCTCAGTCTTCTTCAGTCCAGACTATGTCTGTTTATTGTCCAAATCTAACTATTTTATCAAAGAGATATTTCCGGCTTGTGAGAGTGACTTCAGAGAGTGCCAGCCGTGCCGCGCTCTGGGAACCAGTGTCCTGCCGCTTGCACCTTGATGCAAGCTAACAATCTCGGACAATCTGTGGGTCTACGAGACAGTCCTCCCCCACCCTGGGGAGTCTGCCAGGGCTAATTACCCCCATATGAACCCTGAATTATCGGCACATCTGAGGTCCGATCGTATGGGAGTCAGCCATTTCCCACTGCCAGAAACAGGAAAGCCTTAATCTCAGTGCTCAAGCCCCATGTTGAGTGAAAAATTCCTGCACTGCAGGGAGTTGGACTAGATGACCCTTAAGGTCCCTTAGAACTCTACAATTCTATGAATCTAAAATGTTGGACAATGATGATGATGATGATGGATTAAAGTACTCGGTCACCCTAATGCAACAAATTCAGTTTTAAAAAGAAGCAAACTTTCTATGGTTAGGAAAATTACTGAAAAGAGTGGCATGAACATATCAAGACAAATGCAGGACCAACCCTCCTTGTTATATAACTTCCCTGAAACCAAATCACTATGAATTCTCACTAAAGACTGAATATGATCTAATCCCCCTGCAAGCAAATCAGGATTAATGTGCAATAAATAGGTAACTGGAAGGAGCCTTGAAAGTTTTGCACAAGCTGGGACTAATGCCATGCTTCGGAAGAAGGTAGAGAGAGCTGTAGGCTTGCATCCTCAAAAACATTTGGGACCTCACTACAGAGATAGGTTAACTGGCCTGTACCTTCAATTTCATTTTCATATCATACAGGAGGCGTTCTTAAAAAGAAGAAGGTGGGAGACTGATTTATTCACATGAAATTTAAAATCTTTTCTGTAATATTTTTCCATAAACCAATAGATGAAAAGGATTTGCACATCGTAAGACTCGCCTGCATAATATGCCATGTGAACAATAAATATGGCAACTGTCAACAGATGTTTATAAAGAACAAAACAAGATGTGCCCAATTTTTGGTCCACCAAAGTTTACAGCATTCTTTTATGTGTGGCTCCAAAGTACTATTTTGGGAAAGAATAAGACAAAGCATATGTTTAAGAATGCTGTGTTTTGAAAAGCTGGCATCCCATACAAATGGTTTGACATTTTTTTTCTATAGATAGCTTTCCTCCACATGGTGGTGATGAGTGGCTGTAGACCTCACTAAATTAGCAATTATGGGTTCCAAAATGAGTCTCTTCAGAACTTCATAGGCAGTGATTAAAAAAGAAGAAAACTTGCTGCCATGCAGGTTCAACTGAGCATTCTTCACCCCACTGCAGAAACAAATTTCACCCATTTATATTGAGATTTATTTATTTATTTATCAACCCACCCACCCCCACAGTGGTCATTTTAATCTGACAATGAAACATGCAGCTGTACTCCAAAAAATAATCTCCAAACAAGCAGCTTTCAGCCAGACAAGCAAATATAATTTCAGAATCATATCTCTGTCCCAGAAAACTCTGAGTAGAATAATCTTGAAGAGTTTTGTTCAGATGAGATTAGAATAATTCCACCATCCCCAGAACCTGAAGCCATTTTTATAAATCGGCTCTGTACTTTGCAGATGTGATATGCTTAATTAAGAAATCGTAGGCAGGCAAAACTGATAAGGAGGTTAGTTCCAGCTTTGCTCTTGGTGTTATATAAAGCTGATGCTGGTCAATCGTAAGTGTTTCACTCAGCCAACATATTAGTTTTTGCAAGAGAAAACCTAAACAGGTTGGATCTAGTCTAAATGAGCATGCTTTGCATAGCTGCCAAGTTTTCCCTTTTCTCGCGAGGAAGCCTATTCAGCATAAGGGAAAATCCCTTTAAAAAAGGGATAACTTGGCAGCTATGATGCTTTGGCCCGATTGAAATCATGAGACTTAATGCAATTGTGATCCTTTGACATAGATTTAAACAAACACACACAAATACATTAACACAAAGAAAAGAAAGAAAGAAAAAGAAAGAAAAAAAGAAAACAAAAACTTGTAACAACAACTTATAACAACCTCGTGCTATAGACTTCCAATCACTTGATCTGCAATGCCTTTTGTTCTCCATTAAACTCCCATGCACATTATTGACTCCTTATATTTCTCATCTTTTCTCCTTAAATACGACTGAATAATTCATTTTCGGTTCTCTTTTGATTACGGGGGGGGGGGGGGGGAGTATATAGAAAAGCCAGAACTCTTATTAGACTAAGATAAGTTCCGTAATGCAATTGTAATCCTAATGACTTCTTAATATGCTGGAATTGGTTTGTTTACAGGAATAAACTTATTCTTTATTCACAGGAAGCAGGGGAGGAGACCGCACTGCTGGCATGCTGTCTTCACTATTTTGATAGCCTTCCTTGAGGTGGAGGGTGAACGTGGGCAGTGGGGAACCTCCTGTGCTTGTGGAGGCTCCCTGTGCATTTTAGAACTCCGAGTTTACAAACATGCCTGAAGCTCACTCTCCAAAAAGCGTCTGGAGGCATGAAAAGGAACACATCTCTTAGGGAATAAGGATACACTGCTGCAGTCTCACTTGCTGATTGCTGGCTGGCAACCCTTACACTGTGGATGTTATGAATCATAGCATGTTTACTATCTAATTTCCTTCCCTTTGTGTCACAATCCAGGAATTAGTCTTCCCTGGAGTGAAATGGCTTGAGAAAAATACAAACACTGTCATAAACACACAAGAAACCAAACTCCATAATGGGGCAATGCCATCAGTAGGCCAATAAATATATCACCAAATCGTGGTCAAGTTCTCCAGAGTTCTTCATCAAATATTTGACGAAGGGTCATGGAGAATTCAAAAGTCGCTCACTCGTTTGTGGCATTTTAATTAAGCTGATAAATGCATTATCCTGTAATGCAGGCATCCCCAAACTTCGGCACACCAGATGTTTTGGACTACAATTCCCATCATCCCTGACCACTGGTCCTCTTAGCTAGGGATCATGGGAGTTGTAGGCCAAAACATCTGGAGGGCCGCAGTTTGGGGATGCCTGCTATAATGCATTTCAGGCTTTTTCTGATGGGCCAAAACAACTTCATTTAAAAATAAAAATAAAACCAAATAGTATCTAAAAGTCTAAAAGTATCTAAAAGTCTGCTTTCCCGGCTATCTATCTATTATGGATGTCCTCCTGCCGAAAGCTAATTGCCAGGAAAGCAATGGGTGACACCTGCCAGCTCAAACTATGGAGAGAAACTCATAAACTGTAGATGTTGAAAAATATCTAGTGTTGGGGGGGGGGAATGTTTTTCCCCTCCTTTATGTCACATAACAGCTGACAAGATAAAAGAATCCTGATGTGAAGTAGAGAGGAGCCACTGCCTCTCTATGGCATTTGAAGAGTGTTTCATTAGGAATAGTATGTCAGTTTCTGCACACATCAGGAAAGAGAAAATCAGTAAAGAGGAGAGAGAAGAAAGGTGGGGGATATTATATTGCTTGTTTTTTATTTCCTCTCTTCTCTCCATAACGAAATTACTTTTTTGAAACTATGTTATCCTGAATTGTACGGGCACTTGTACCTATTGGTGGAGTTTACCTATTGGTGGAGTTTTGAAAGAGTAATTCTACTAACAATAGTAGCAATAAACCCAGATGCTAACTTTGCTGCCACATACACCCAGACAACACCATTACTGGTCCTAACAACATCCAACATACCATCTCAGGCCTATTTAATTGCTCATCTTCTAACATTGTGCATGCCATCAAATGCCAGCAGTGCCCTTCAGCTCTCTATATTGGACAAACAGACCAAACCCTACGCCAAAGGACAAATGGACAGAAATCTGACATCAGGAATCACAAGACAGAGAAGCCAGTAGGAGAACACTTCAATCTCCCAGGGCATTCAATACAGGATCTCAAAGCAGCTTTCTTATTACAAAAGAATTTCAGGAACAGACGTGAAAGAGAAGTTGCTGAATTACAGCTTATCACCAAACTGAAAACTATAGAGAGACCTGGTCTGAATAGACATATTGGATTATTGTCTCATTACACATGCTAAAGCTATTTTTGGTCATCTGCATACTATCCCTTGCTTTTTCCTGTAGGACTAATTGCCATCGTTAAGAGTCGTCAACAGGTTTACCATATATATTGAGCCACTCATCTCCCACTACCCTCCTGAGAAAAACCCCACCCTCCCACTATATATAAGGGTCTGGTGACTTCTGTTTCAGTGTATCTGAAGAAGTGTGCATGCTTATACGCAGAACAAACTTAGTTGGTCTCTAAGGTGCTACTGGACAATTGTTTTAGTTAATTCTAGTAAGATTTCATGGCTGGTCCTGCCCTCCACCTCTTCCCTCATTGCCTTGCTCTAGGAAGGGCCCAAAGAGGTCTCTCCTTAGAACAAAGCATTCAGGCTGGGTGACCAGGAGACTGCCATTGCCCTGTAGCATCTAATGAACCTTCCTAAGAACTTCATGTAGATACTATTAAATACTGGGGATACAGTAGGGCCTTGTATCTGCCAGAGGAGAGAAGAATACTCACCCATTGCTACTCTCTGGACTGAGCCATGCAGATAGAATCAGATCCTCTAACATAGTAACCCGCCACTCCATCCCACGGGTGGTCAATGGATACAAAATCCACAGGGAGATCTGTTGATTGGAACTGGTTATAGGGAGCATAGGACTCATTTGCTACATCTCCATTGGCTATATCTGTTTCTAGACACACTTCAAAGTTCTGATTATAAAATATAAAGCCCTACATGGCTTAGTTCCAAGCTATCTGAAATACCATATCCCCCCCCCCATACAAACCTATCCAGGATTTGAGATCTTCAGGGGAGGCTCTTCTCTCAGTGTCGCTCACATGCGCACTTGATGGGGATGCAGGAGAGGGCCATCTTGGTGGTTGCTCCCAGACTTTGGAACTCCCTCCTAGAGAAGCTAGACTGGCTCCCTCCTTGCTGTCCTTCTGCCAGCAGGTGAAGATTTTCTTGTTCCAACATGCTTTTGAGGACTGTCTGCTTTTTAATGAAAGGGCTGGTGCCATGCTGTTTTTATTGTAATTATTTTGCAGTGCTTTTTTCTCTCTGGGGGGGACTCAAGGGTACGCATACCCTAAACATTTTGTGAATCTAACGGGAGAAGAAACTTTTAAAAAAATATTATTTTTTAGTTTCTTCTCTAGCATGTTGAATTGTCAGTTCCGTTGCTACCCGCAATTGTAGCCTAATTTCCTGTCACAGTGATTCCTAAGTCTCAGACGGAATGAGAGTACCCCTAAGCATTTTTTTTAAGAAAAAAGCACTGATTATTTATTTGGTATTAATAGATTTCATATATGTATATAGTTTTACTTCTAACAATGTTTTCTTGTCTTTTTGATGGTTTCTTTATTTTATGTTTGTAGCAGTTCTTATTTTTTATGTAAGGTGCCTTGAGTCCCATTAAGGGGAAAAGGCAGGGTTTATTATTATTATTATCATTATTATTATTATTAGACAGATTAAGAAGATGCAAAGTTTTGCTAATCACTGAATCAACCATAAGGATGACCAAGGCTGATTTGTTTATGATGCGGGTGGCGCTGTGGGTTAAACCACTGTGCTGCTTGGGCTTGCCGATCGAAAGGTTGGCGGTTCAAATCCCTGTGACGGGTTGAGCTCCCATTGCTCAGTCCCAGCTCCTGCCCAGCTAGCAGTTTGAAAGCACGTCAAAGTGCAAGTAGATAAATAGGTACTGCTCCAGTGGGAAGGTAAACGGCATTTCCGTGTGCTGCTTTGGTTCACCAGTAGCGGGTTAGTCATGCTGGCCACATGACCCGGAAAAACTGTCTGCGGACAAACGCCAGCTCCCTCGGCCTATAGAGCGAGATGAGCACCACAACCTCAGAGTCATTCGTGACTGGACTTAATTGTCAGGGGTCCCTTTACCTTTACCTTTTAGTTGGTAGTTAGCCCACACCAACAGGTCTGGGGCCAGCTTTATTATGATTATTATGATTATTATTCACAGTCCACTTTCACTGAAACATCTAATGATCAGAATATAAACGGCAAAAAATTATGCTCTCACCACTTCATGAAACACCCCATACATTCAAAGTAATCCCATCATAATTTCACCATCATTTGTTCGGTCTAATTTTAATTTATTTGAATTAATTAATTGAATAAATTTTGGGATGCATTTTAATTGATTAATTGTTTGCTTTTATGTATATTGTGTTTTTTTATGATGTTAGCCGCTTTGAGCCCAGCTCCGGCAGGGGAGGGCGGGATACAAATCATTTTTGGGGGGGGGGGTTGTTGTAGTAAACAATTTGAACATACTGCACCAGCAGTACAGCTGGGGGAAATGTAGGACAAGTCTTAAAGTGCCTTTCTAATATGTCTCATTATCTAACACATTTTTGAAAATGACATGAATCATTTGCAAACAGATTTGAAAAAGAGCTGGGGAAAAATATTTTCACATCATAAGAACAAGGACTATGAGCTACAAGACAACTGATTCCAATTTTTTAATATATTTTTACCAGCTTTCAAAGAGAAGGCTTATGGCACTCAGCATGACTGCAAATGTGTTTTCAGCATCTGAGTAAACATTTTATTGATATTCAACAGGTGATGTTCCAAAACTGAAGTTGTGTGGACTGCATCTGATAAACAGAGCATGTTCCAAGCAAGCCTTGTTTTATTGTTCTCTATTGCTGTTCTCAAAGCTAAAGTAATCCATGCTGAGCACAGCCTAGTTCAATAGAAGTGTTTACTTTATGTTTTAAAAACATAAGGAATGTTCAAGGGCTGTCAAGCAGTTATCTTCATCATTATGAATCCTTTCCCCTCAGATTAAGGGATTACACACTATACTTCTAGAAAGATTTAGATATTTGCAAATACAGCATTACAATTATCTTGTTTGACCGTCAGTCAAGGAGGTATTAAGCAATTGGATAATGTCCCCAAGCACTTGATAAATTAAATCCTTTTATGCAAGCCTACACTTGCTGCTAGCAGTAAGTCAGCCATTTAAAACTGTGTGATTCCATGGGAGAGCATCTCAGTATTTTAAAATAGGATTTGGCTTTTTCACAGGTTCCTCTCCCCTCCTCAAATGGAGATCGCAAAAGGGCATGACTATTTCATGATTAGAAAAAATATCTCTATGGTTATGGATGGGTTGGATCCAGCCTTGGCCATGCTTAGAGTAGACCCATTGAAGTCAATGGGGCCTCAGTTGTGACTAAGGCTGCGATTCAAACCAAGTCTACTCTGAGAAGTCCCATTGAATTCAGTGGGACTTACAGGTAGGGGCTTTAGGATTGCAGCCTGGATCCAACCTGATATCTGCATTTTATCTGGATTTATAATTTACAGTAACTTTGCCTTTCTTTCTAGGGTATCTCATGCCAACCTAAGGCCCTCTGGATGTTTTGCACATCAATTCCCATCAACTGCTTTGTAAAATTCTGCCTGTGTGAACGTCTAATCCCCTGCACTCTCCTGTCACTTGAGAGTCGACGGATTTATTTCTCTTTTTTTGCCAATGAGGATTCTATAGTGTTCCTGAGCAAGGATCTATTTCCTAATCTTCAAGTGCACACATCTCCAGACCACTTGCCAAGTTCAGGAGCCAGAGTAGACTTCCACACAAGAAAGAAACTCATATAGCTACCAGTAACTCAGTGTTGTCTACACCTTTAGTAGTGAATGTAGTGCTATCAGGCTGTTGCCAGTGACTCCCGCCCAGTTGTCCAAGAACATACAAAGACAAGGAAATGTTTCTTACCATCTGCTTTATTCAGTATTTACAGAGAGAGAGAACCCGGCCTCTTGGATAATGGCATTGTCTCAAGTGAATCTCCATCTCCCCGTCTCTCCCACTTCCTCATTTGTCAATCTCATTGTCTCTCCTATGGGTGCTCCTACGTGCCCTCTGTATTTGACCTCCTTGTTCTCCTACTTTCAAGATTTGCCAGGTTCTGGGATACACTGTGTCCATCAGCTGTCACTCCCCTGCTGCTTCCTCCTCCTCCTCTCCCATTATTTCCCAACTTTCCCCCTCATCTGCCTCTGAGCTGTGACCTCCTTCAAACCCCTGTTGTAAATCTATACTGTCTTCCTCTTCCTACTCCCTTGAAGGGACAAGCTGGGGAGGCCGTCTCCACCATTCCTCCTCTGCCCAGTGCCCAGTCCCTGACAGGTGCCCTACGAGTGTTGATGGACTCCAAATCCTTTCATCCCTGACCATTAACCATGCTGGCTGGGGCCGATGGAAGCCAGAGTCCCACACCATCCAGTGCTGCGACAAAATTCCCCACCTCCATATCAAGTGTTGCGACAGAATCCAAAGTTTCAAGCCTGCTTTCTTCTTAAAAACCACTCTATCTGCCCTATCCTTCAGCAGGAGCAAGATGTCTAACTAGGTAGTCTAAATCAGAGCTTTGCAAAAACAAACGCAACAAGATAGTGTTTTCCCAGGTTAATCCTTTTAGCAGAAAGTGAAGAGTGACATGTCTTCTAGTTTACACCTCTTAAAATTGTTTCCATTTGCAAAACAAGGTGTTAAGATTGTCATCCATGTGACCCTGGCTGATTAAATGCTTCCACCTTCTGTTTATGCAACACCTAAAGATCACAGCATGCTGGTATCATCCTCCAGAGGGTTCCCACATAAGGATGCTGCTGTTCCTTAAAAAACACTCACTGTATAAAGTCAGTAAATTGCTGTTGTTGTTTTTTCATTGGGATGCAACCTCCTATCTCTCTTAACTCACTTTATCTTGAGTACTTTTATAAAAGGCTTTGATTCAATCTCTGTGATCGACGTTCTGCTAGCTCAGGATCTCTCATGCCCCTGGCTTTTAAGACTTGTTATTGCATGGATTGGGCACTTCCCTGGCAAGTTGGAGGGCTTGCCTGTCCTCAGATTAATTTCTGCAGCTCTCAAGTGCGTACTAGCTTGGGAGCCAAAAAGGAGGGAGATTGTGGCAACTGGTTAATGACTTTATGAAAGGTCACCTTGCAGCCTGTTTACCTCATAAAGGAAGTGTCTCTTCACTACAAGGGTTTTTACAAATAAATGATTCTGGTGGTTCCTTGCATGCTATTGATTGTATCTTCAAATACAGGCTGGGGAGGGGGGACCTTAATGAAAATAAAAATTCTGTCTAGTGATGGAAGGCAAGGGAGTCAAGGGAATGAAAAGCTTTTGTCACGGGGAATGAGCAGTTATGCTGAAAGTGGGAAGTGGGGTTTATAGGTAAGTGAAAGTAGACACAAGTTGCTGGTGGAAGAAGCAGTGTACCAACAGGTATAAGCTTAGACTAATTGAGAGAGAAAGAGAGAATTTTGTTCGATATCACCAAGTTGATTGTATGATCCAGCTTAATCTGATATTGAGGGCTGCTTTTGTAGCAATACAGTACATACTGGAATGAAGAAGGAATTCACCCACCTGGTATTCCAAAGCAGAAAAGTTTATTCAACTTGGTCCATTCATGAAGTGGTTCAGATCATGAATCCTCATCAGAATCTGGAGTTCTGTGGGTCTCTTTACAAGGAGGTTTGAGGGCTGCCTGGTCTCTTCCTTTAAAGGCAGACAGAAAAACAATAAACCACTTGGAGCAGATAGCATCTGATTGGCCACTGTGATAACAGCATACTGAACTAGATGGGCCATTGACCAGATCCAATAGGTTCCTCTTATATAAGCCTTATTATTTTAAACAAGTATTTTATAGCCTGACTTTTGGGGCAGTTTTCCATACATTCATTTTTTTATAGTGCAATTTCTCCTTGTGTGGAGCTCCCCAACATGGCAATATGGAGATTATTCAAAGTAGGGCTGTTATGACGTCTGGAACACTTTTATTTTTGCCAACACACTTCTGGTTAACATCACTGGCGCAAAATAGCAGCCTGTTATGCAGAAGCATGTTTCACACACTCTGGCATAACATCTAGTTTTCTCCTGCATGCCTCTCTACATAGTGGGAAACACCATGAAGAGAGGAAATAAGCTCAGCAATGAATGTGCGAAGCTGCCCTGACTGGAGAAAATTGGGTAGCACAATCTAATGCATATTTACGTAGAAGCAAGTCCCCGAGTTCAAGGGAATTTACTCCCATGTAAATGTGTGCAGACTCGTAGCATAAATCTAATCATAGGAGGCATCTTTAACACTGGTCTACTGAAACTTCACAAAACATTATGGGACGTCAGTGGCTGGTGAAACATTATACATGGGCTGCAGGCTGATATCTCAGTCCAAATGTTTAATATTAGGATATTAGTGTTGCAAAAACCCATTTGTCGTTCCAAAAACTCTTTTATCCCTTTAAGCTGGTGCTATATTTGTTTTCTTGTTCTGTGGCACATTTTGCCTGAAATAATGCTTGCAGAATAAAGGTAAAAATTATTGGGATGGTTAGATGGGCAATGCCATGTGAATCTGATAAACTCAACCCTGACCTCTACCACCATGGACAAGGAACAGGCTGGGAACTTAGGTTGAACTGTACCAAGGGGACCGAGAAAGGCAGGGTTTGAATACTAGACTCCTGGCACCAAACCCATCTTGGTTGACCCTCTTCATTATAATTCCTTGATTCAGATATGCTGATCCAATGCACTTCAGGTCAGAAACCATGCTGAAAATGTCTCTTTCCATTTAAATTATTGGATTACATAGTGAAGAGCCTATCTTTACTTTTTTAGGCAAAGCAAAAAATAAAAAGGCAGTGTTTTTAAAGTACAGCACAAAGCTGTATGTCTCTAGCTTCATGCAGCAAACCTTAGTGGAACTTGTCCTTTGACCTTAAACGTCAACCCTTCACATTAGTCGCCTTCTTAATGGTCAGGAAATGTTCCTTTCGTTGGGAAAACAAGTTTGCATTCCTTATAGGGAAACTGACTCAAAATAACTGGGCAATTGCCTACAGAAAGAAAAGGTCTTTACTTCTTTTTGTATTGCAAGCTCTTTTTAGGAATATATCCAAGACCTTAATCAAGTAACAGCCTAGAGCCACGTGGCTTAAGGTCTGCTAGAGTTCAGCAGCTGCAGTGCCAGGTATGAAACTGTGGAGCAGAACCTTCTCTGTTAACATTCCTCAGAAGTGGAATGACCACTCCTTGGAGATACATATGCTGTCTTCCACATTAACTGATTTTAGAGCTTAATTTAACACACACCTTTTCTTTTAGACTTAGAAAGGCAGGTGATGCGCATACTTGCCCAGGGATGTGCATTATGTGACCCATGAGAGCAGCAAATAACCAGATTGTAGAATGGTGGTGGGATAAAACCAGGCCAAATCTTTATTGACAGCAGCAGGTAGGGGAAGGGTTGGCATAGCACTGGGTCCAGGATCAGTTAATCATTCTACAAGCCCCATGTTAATGAAATGGATCAGTCGGGTTTGAAGCGCCCCAAACCTGTTACATGGGAGTCGGCCAGTATTGAACCTTTCCGTGGTGCAAGCCAAGCATGCAAGGTCTCACTGGGCGACTAGGGTGCAGATTCCAACCAGGCAGATACCCCTATCCAACCTTGGGGGTGCTGTGGTCAATCCTACCCCCAGGCCCCCATATTCTATGTTGATCCTGCCCAATGCCATTTCTGCCCCCATGCAAACAATGTTCTTCCACCTAACAAAGGAATGCCATAATTTCACTAAGAGAAAGGCTAAGAAAACCCCAAGTGCCAATCAGGCTAAGAGAAAAATATCCTTTCTGGCCCTGTCAACCAGAGACCCAAAAATGATTTAATTCAACATGAAAGGCATCTTGCTGGAACCTTGGCTACCTGAACTTGGCTACCTTTCCTATTCTGCCCTGACAGGCAGACTTGCCCACTTGCTTGTTCACCTACCCACTCCATCCCTGCTGACCACCAAAGTTTTGAAAATACAGAGCATCAGCAAGGTGGGAGAAGAAGTGGCCAGGGTAGCAAGGCTGCCAGGGCCAAGGAAGTGCCCTCACCCTCAAAGGCACCATGCCCAGGGCCCTCTGATCTCATTTTGCTTGGAAAGCCTGAGGGCAGTGCCTGCATTGTTCATTTTGTTATTTCCTCATCCCCACTAACAACAGCAGCATAGATGGACTTCAGTCTAAACTGAATGTGGATTCTGCATTTTCTGTCAACTGTTTCGAATTCTCGGTGCATCCAAACCACACGCAGGCACACAGAAGTCAGAGGAACTGATTCTTCCAACTTGCTGACTACTCGACACATTTATATTTAGAATACTATGAAAATCAGCTACCTGAATTAGCTAGCGCTGCAGGCATTTAACAGATGCTTGTTTAGCTTCATAAAGCAGGGTTTGTTTCAAGCTGTCACCAGAGGAAAACCTCATTACAGGGAATAGTAGATAAGCCACTGTTCTTGGCCCTAAAACAAAACAAAAGACAACGACAAAGTTTTATCGGTATTAGTTGGGCAGTGTCAATTGTCATCAAGTTGCAGGGATAATTTACTCAACTTTTTGGCACACATCTCAATCAATTATTTGATCTTCTTGGCTTGTGCCTAGACTAGTACGAAAGGTGTTCTCATCTTTAAAAGGCCCTGGTGGGAGAAATCACCGCTCCATGCAGCAAGTGCAAGATATAAAGCAGCTTGGCAGGTGGATCACCCACAGCGCACAGACAGTATCCAGAACACCAGCAGACATTCTTGATAACAGCTACCGGTGGTGTAGAAATTCTGCGCCGAAAAAAGGAATCATCCACATGGTGAGGCATATGAATATTACAGCCATTATGTATGCTATATTATGACTCGCCTTGCACACTTCCAAGCTGGTCATAATAAGAAGTGAGGCTGAGTTCCTTGCAAGCTGAGCAGAGCCAATCAGTTATGCCCCATTTGGCTAGCACTGGTTTGCCCTGATTTCTACAGCTAAAGCTGATGCGTGAGATTGATGTGGACGGTTTGTAGGTTGGAGTGGACCGAGTCAATCCTCTTTTTCATTATTAAAAGTAAATTGCAATATAACAGCAACAATAATGCTAGAATAACAGCAATAACCCTCGCATTCCCCAGGAATGTTTTTTACCATTGTAGATAAATGCAAATGTGAAACTGCTGTGGTTTCGGGATTGTTATTGTTATTATTAATAATAAAGCACTGAAACTTTTCTAAGCACTGTATAATTTACATTTAAAGTGGCTATAGAAAGTAAATGTGGTGCAGTAGTTAGAGTGTTGGACTAGGACCTGGGATGCCACTGCTGAAATCCCAATTTGCCATGAAGCTCATATCATGACCTTCAGACAGTTTCTTCTACTTCTCAGCCTACCTCACCTCAAAGGTTTGTTGTGGGGATTAATTAAGGGAGAGAAGCATGTATTTCTCCATGGAGGAAAGGATAGGATATAAATGCAATAAAAACAATAAGATAAGTCCTAACTACCGGTTCATAATCTTATAATGCTAAAGGAAAAGGGAATGGGGAGGGAAGATGAAAGCAAGCCTTGGAACAGCTGCTCCTTCATTGGCCAATGGATGGCACATTATGGATTATTTATTTATTTATTTATTTATTTATTTATTTATTTATTCAACATACCCAGAGGTCTCAGGGCGGTTCACAACAAGACCACAAAATATAAATTCAAACCAAAAGCAGTAACCAAATAACCTCCCCCCAAAAAATTCTGTGAGTCTATGCTTGGGCAGCAAAGGAGAACCATGCACAATCTTTAAGTAATTAGGGCTGCAAATTGGCTTTTATTGATGTAGAATATTTGTTTGGGGTTAGATACAACAGTGTTGCTCAGCTGATGGTAGAGAAAGGGGAGAATTTCATGTTTTTAATGCATTTTAATGAGGAACCACCTGATTTGTACAGCTTGAACTAATCACAAACCCAAGCACAACTATCCTTTGAAATTTGCACTCATCTGAATTTTGTAATGCAGTTCCCTATACAATGTGTGCAAAAAAATTGCATATACTAAGGACAAATGTGCACGGAAATGCACATATTAGTGAAAATAATACCAAAAAAATAGATTAGGGGAAATTGCTAGCCAAAACAGTGTATATTGGTTGAAACTATGTACAAAATTGTGTATATTAAGAGAAATTCACACCAAAATGCTGGTGAATTTTCAGGAAGATTTTTTTAAAATCAGAAATTGCTATGGAAATGTGAAGAACCAAATTTGACCATCCTTAGCAGATGGTAAAGCTTCTGTCAGCAGAACAGGGAAGGAAACAATGTTCAACTCTTCCCCCTCCAGACCCAAATCCCCACTTAATCTGCTCCAAAGGGTTCAAGGACTTTCTGAGTAGATTTAGGGCAACTGAGTGACATCATTGAATATAACACCTAAAGTACTGATCTCTGACTGATATTGAAGTTCTCAGTCTCTTTGAAGAGACTTTCCAAAAGCAAGTGGATATTGCAGTGGACAATTTCTTTAGCATAGCAAGGAACTAGTCCAGACTTCAAGGTAGATATCTTTGACTTGTCTCATATATTTTTGATAAGGCTATCATGCTTGAAAGGTTAGCATTCTTGTGATGTCATTGTTCCGGGGAAACCTTGGAGTTCCTCATAAGACCATCAGGGGTTATTCACTGAGAAGATCATTACTGGAGGAGCAGCTTTCCTGAATGGCAGTTCATCCACCACTACCAATTTAAGTTTCAATGAATAATCAATCGGAAGTGTCCACTATGATCTAAGGGCATACCTTTAGTTCATAAATAATACCGTATGCTTCTTTTTGATGCCTGTGGTGCTATTCATGAATTCAGAGTGCACCATACAATGCATTGCAGAATGTAACTGCAACACATAGTGATTCTTCTGCAGGTAAAAAATATTGTGAAAAGTGCTTCCTGAAGGTAAAAAGGTATTCTTAAAAAGACTGTAAGGAGAAAAAAAGGTATTTTTAAAAAGACTGCAAGGAGGAAATGTAATCCTCTTTTGCTTCTAAATAAAACAGTAGCATTGGGCTGTTTCGGATCTTCCTTTTTCAGTTAAGTAATTTTAGCAGAAAGTCTAAGGAATGATGATATGTGTGACTCATTTTGACTTCTAACTAGGGAAGAAGACGAGTTCCTGATTACCGGAGAAGCCACTGTGTGATGTCACTTCCCTTATAGTCTCTGGTGGGAAAATGACAAAAGGGTCTATTTTTCTCCTACTTCTGTTGCCTCAGAACTCATTCTCTTTTCCACCATGCTTCTGAGGCAGATGGACATCTGTCTGGTCTCTGCTCCAGCAGAGCATTTACCAGAGTTTCATTTCCTTTGGAGGGCGGTCACTAGAGGATTATTGTGTTTTATACTATTTGAGTTTCTTATGTGCTAATAGAGTCGTTCCAGTAGACCACCAACCTCAACTAAGTTATGTGGGTTCTATTTGCACATGGGTGTCTTAGTAAGGTCCAATACTTCCATATCCTGGTATGTGACTATGATATCATCATAGGATAACAAGGCTTAGGGCCCTGATCCAAACCCAATCCAAATAGATTTTTCAGTCATCCAGAGAATGTTCAGGAAATGTATCCAAGATTCCAAGTAGAGTTTGAGAAGGAGCATCTCCCATGCATGAATCAGGTGCAAGAAAGGTGTGTGTGGTTTTGTATACATGTGTGCTCATACACACATAAGTCCAGGTATGTACAATAGATGAATCTATGAATACAATAGGTTCTGCAGTGAAGCACTGAAGGCTCATTGTTCAATAACAATGCTGCCAACAATTGCTGCAGCCATATGTTCACTCACTGAGAACCATGCTTTTAAAATCCAGGAAACATCTCTCAAAAGACTCTACCAGCATAAAGAATCATTGACTGCTTGCTAACGGATCTTAAGATTCTCCCCACTACCTTTTTTCCTGGAAAACCCTGTAGTTTCTAGAGAATAGTGCCTAGGGCTTATTTCAGAATTCATAACCACCTCTATTCAGATTGCATTGAACATTTCTCTCTCTTACTTCTACATCCCCTTATTCCTTTCTTATTTAAATTTTGTGATGGAATCAATTTGTTCAGCCGAAGTGTGGCTGGATGTGTTACAGACATGACTGAGATAACAAACTGTACAGGTTGACTCTCTGTTATCAAAGGTGCATAATTGAGAATCAACTCGGGTTAGAGTTTCAGGTAAGTTTGTTGTAGCTCCATGATAGATAAAGTGTTACGGTCCGTCGGTTGCGTTGGAGCATAGCAAACAGCTGCCACAGGTAAAAACCATGCCCCTGGTTCTTAATTTGACTGCCTCTTTCCTCCCCAGATTCCTCAGGGATGGTGACTGCTCTTGAATATTTTCTGCTGAGACCAGTTCAGTTGAAACAAATCCAATTCGAAACACTGTAAAACTGGCCACTCTTTTAAAGTTACTTTAAAATGTCATTTGGGGTGAAGGGGTTGAAAGGCAGCAGATTCTCCTTCCGTTCCTTCTCACATGTAGCATATTGATGAATGTGGAAAAATTCTCTTTTCCTATCCAAGGGATGAATACTTCAACTCAAAATGAGGCACAGTTGGGCAGTAGGTCTCCTCGCATTATTTAGGGAGAATTTTTGGTTTTCCTGAAAGAATGCTGCTGTACTCTGCCCCTAAAGCATATCTAAGAAGCAAGGCTTTTTTCCCCCATCCAGAACTCAATGGAACTCAGTTCTGGCATATCTCAGGTGGTCCCTTTGCCATTATAAGAGAACAAGGGAGGTATTCATGATGAGTTCCAGAACCTATTTTTTTCTAGAAAAATAGCACTTCTAAGAAGCAGAACAAATATATGCTTTAGGGTAAGTAGATATGGAATGAAGAGCACTGCAAGGGGATTGAAGAGAAACTAGAAGACGGTCTCTGAGGAGTTGGAAACCTTCAGCTGACCTGTGATGGAAGGGATAAGTAGCTAGTCCTATCAGTAAAAAATACACACAAGGAAATTATGTGGAATAATCTGTTCTGTGAGAGTTTTTTTTAACACAGTCTATCTGGTGGAATTTGGACCAGTGGAATCCCAGAAGGAAAACAGGGGAGGTACATATTGGCATTTGTGGGGTTCCCAAAAAACATTTGCTTGCTTTTGTGTATTTAAGTGCATGACTGTCTTTCAGCCTCATGCAGAAAAATAGTGAAAAAGTTGAGGAACCACTCTGGTTTGGGCCAAACTTGTTCATGACATGGTACGGATGTAGCACTATCACTGCAGGAGTGTGTATGAGAGGAGGACTAGGATTGAGCAATTGGGACAGAATGACTGCTCCCCACATCAAAGGGGGGGCACCTTTTGTGTGGTTGCATAAGGCCCCCCCCCCGATCCGATGTGGCTCCCAGCAGTACAGCCTGGATTCACACACACCCCAGGCTGGACACCTGGGGGTTGCCACCTCCCTCTACCAGTTATCCAGTCCCAGCTGGGGAGGTGTTGCCAGGAGAGAATTAGGTGGAATTTACCTGAGAGTTCTCAGTCGGCTTCAGCCTAAACCAAGGTCTCCCTATATCTGAAGCTTTATTAAAGTTGTGGCCAATTTTAATCCCATAACACGTTGTCTTGAGTCATTATTCCACTCGGGTGTCACCCGGGGTTGGGGGGTCTCCGCTTGTCCACGGAAGCATAGGAATCTGCCTTATATGGAGTCAGACATATGGCCCATCTAGCTTGCCTTGCTGGCCTCACCTCTCCAGGGTTTCAAATAGAGGTGCTTCCCAGCCCTATTCATGTGTAGGAAGGTTTGACCACTGAATTATGTTCCCTCTCCTTATCTAGGTAAGTACATAGAGGAATGAAAATGAATGAGCCAAGGGAGAGGTGGCTGTAGCTAAAGTCCATTTCATTTTGCAAACAAATCCTACAAATGTCAGCAAGTCAGCTCACCAGTGCTTCTTCTGCCCCACTTTGAAAATGTCTATATTTAAAAAGGAACAAACAAGAACCATAACAAGAAAAACAAGCAACTAACACCAAACATTTAAAGCACATCCAATGCACATTTAAAACACACGACTTCTCCCAAAGAATCCTGGGAATAAAATAAGGAAAATAAAAATGAGTCCCTTATGTGAGGCACACAGTTATATGCAGAATCTCTGTGCATTCACACACTAATCAGAGATTGCCATCATTTTAATCCATTGATTTCAATGGGTCTACTCTGCATAAGACTTCTTAGTCGCATACCACCCATTGGTTCCACCCGCCTATGGCTCTTCATGCCCTCTGCCACTCAAATCTGCTGACATTTCTGGGGGAGGGGTGAAGCACAGTGTGGTCTTTCACCACACGATCTGTGTGGCAAACTGGCCATGATTTAAACTTGATAGTTTGCTTTCAGAACTCATCCCCCTTCTAATTTGAAACTTGTACAGTCTCCAAAATATATAATGCAAAGAAAGAATACTCTGGGTCTGGGCTAAGAGGCACAATAAACTTAAAGAAACGCAGCCGTCAAAGAAGGAGCTCGGGTTCCTTGGCAGGGAAACGATGACATTTCAGAAACCACCGAACTTGAAAATACTAATTTTTACATTAAATGACCAGAGAATCCAAACCAACAGTTTCAAGCTGTGGCTTTATCTACTATTAAAAGCTCTATAATAAGCAACTTCTAAAAGCAGCATGAAACCTAATTATAGCAGGCTCTTTGCAACAACAGCTTCTATTTGCATGTCCCAAACCACAAAAGCAGATAATCCACACCGTCCTACAGTATCAGCATGCTCTCGCCCTTTGTCTTACTTTCTTGATGATCCCTTTCAAATACATTGTTAATTCTCTGGGCCTGTCAGGCTTGCAATGGAGCCTGTATCAAATCAACTCCACAGGAGAAAGACCAACACTTTTATTTATAGTATTGTTTGCAAGCAATTAGAAGAGCAAGTGCAGTGGGGTGTGTGTGTGTGTGTGTTTTGTGTGTGTGTGTGTGTGTGTGTGTGTGTGTGTTTTGTGTGTGTGTGTATGGCTACATCTTACTACAGTGGTACCTTGGGTTACAAATGCTTCAGGTTACAGAGGCTTCAGGTTACAGACTCCGCTAGCCCAGAAATAGTACCTTGGGTTAAGAACTTTGCTTCAGGAAGAGAACAGAAATCGTGCTCTGGCAGCACAGCAGCAGCAGGAGGCCAATTAGCTAAAGTGGTGCTTCAGGTTAAGAACAGTTTCAGGTTAAGAACGGACCTCCGGAACGAATTAAGTTCTTAACCTGAGGTACCACTGTATTATGCACTAGAACAGATCCCTTGTGCTTAAAGGAGACAATAGCTTTCTCAACAGGACTTGGAGAACGTACACAGGTTTTTGTCTCTTTGACACTTGGTATGGTTGCCAAACCAATTACTAGAATTTTACAGGTGCAGACAGAATTTTATTCATGTGGCCCACTGCCAGGATGGAAGGACGTAAAACCAATAATGTTGCTAAGTGCAGATGTCTGAACTATCACAGCACACTGGTGCACATTAGGTTATCACATGGAATACATGAACATGCATGTAATATAATGTGTGTGCGCATCCACATGAACATCACACCAACATGTGGAAACCTGCTTCTTATTAAGAGGCACCCATTTTACTGGGTATCTTTGTGTGTGTTGGATTAGATCAAACATAAAGTGGCGAAACTCATGGTAAAGAAGCAAATCCCAGTTGGGCAGTTGTTAGATATAGAGACCTGATCGGCAAGCCCAAGAGGCTCAGTGGTTTAGACCACAGCGCCACCCACGTCCCTTTGAATCCCTGTGATGGGGTGAGCTCCTGTTGCTCTGTCCCAGCTCCTGCCAACCTAGCAGTTCGAAAGCACTCCAGTGCAAGTAGATAAATAGGTACCGCTGCAGCAGGAAGGTAAATGGTGTTTCCATGCATTCTGGTTTCCGTCACGGTGTTCTGTTGCACCAAAAGCAGTTTAGTCGTGCTGCACACATGATCCGGAAAGCTGTCTTTGGACAAACACCACCTCCCTCGGCCTGAATGGAGATGAGTGCCACAACCCCATAGTTGCCTTTGATTGGACTTAAACACCCAGGGGTCCTTTACCTTTTTACCTAGATATAGAGAGTAAAGCTGCAATCCCATATACACTGACTTTGGAATAAGTTCCATTGAACTCAGTGGGGGTGACTTCTTAGTGGAGATGTATGAGATGGCACTCTTAGTGACAGAACAAGTCCATAGCTGCCAAGTTTTCCCTTTTCTCGCGAGGAAGCCTATTCAGCATGAGGGAAAATCCCTTTAAAAAAGGGATAACTTGGCAGCTATGAACAAGTCAGTTCTACAGCAAATAGGCTAGAATTGCCAAGCTATGATCTGTAAAGGTTGGAATGAAAAAATGACACCGTGTGGTTTGAGATCCTCATCGGCAGAAGAGGCTTTCTTCATTGGCTGAAGGTTGCACAGGGTAGCAGCATTCTGATTAATGCTTTTCAGTTCACCTTTGAATAGTGCCCAACCATGCCATTAATCCTGCTTTTCCTGCAGGCATTGCATTTGTCTAATAATCCTCTATGTACTTATCTCCTCAGTATTACAGAATTTACTTTGCTGAAAATCAGTGTCTTAGCATATTAGCCTTCCCCTGAGCTGAATATTGGATTTGTAGGATTTCTTCTCGCCGACTTAACACATGACTTGTTTTGCTTGCTTTATAGAAATACCCCACAACAAAGCAACCAAGCCATTAGATATATCAAAGTTGTGCTAAATATGTTGAACCAGACACTCTAAGGCTGTGATTTTGGACATACTTACCTAGGAGTAAACCCTATAGAACACTGTGGGACTCCCTTCTGTATAAACATGCCAACACCCCCAAAACAGATCTGTTATCTGAAGGGCCATTTTCTACCATGTGAACTTGCTCATTTGGTGAGATCCTTAGCTGAGCCCCCGTTTGGTGTTCCCCCACCAACCAGGAATAGGGTAAAAGGAGGACTCAGTGTGGTACTGAGCTATATATACAAATATTAATAAAAAATATCATGTGTTAACAATATTTCAGTGGGACATCATACCTCAAAGGTCTTGTTTAATGTCTACATGGAGCTGCTAGGAGGGATTATCTACTGTTGCTATCCAGCTCTGTATATCAGTTACTGCCATCTGTGATCTGAAGCAGTGTCTGGAAATTGCAGTTAGGTAGATGTTGGTTAACATAACCTAGGGAAATGATGGTTTACAAGCCATAAGTAACACCATTTCAGATAAAACCACAGCGGACTTTGCTACCAAACTCTGCCACTTTGTCCTTACCCACAACCACTTCAAATTTGGTGATGACCTGTTCCTCCAGATCAGCGGCACAGCCATGGGCACCCGCATGGCCCCACAGTATGCCAACATCTTCATGGCAGATTTAGAACATCGTTTCCTAGACTCCTACCCACTCAAACCTCTCTTGTACCTACGATACATTGACGATATTTTTATTATCTGGACACATGGACAACAGACCCTGGAAACCTTCCACCAGACATTCAATGACTTTCACCCCACCATCAACCTAACAATGAACCAATCCATGCAAGAAATACATTTTTTGGACACTACTATAAAAATACAGGATGGACGTATAGACACCACCTTATACAGAAAACCAACTGACCGACAAACATATCTACATGCTTCTAGCTACCATCCCAAACATACCAAACAATCCATCGTATACAGCCAGGCCCTACGTTACAACCGTATCTGTTCCAACTCTACAGACAGAGAATCTCACCTAAGAGATCTACAGCAAACCTTTTTAGAACTAAAATATCCACCTGATGAAGTTAAACAACAGATCAACAGGGCCAGACTGATACCTAGGGAGAACCTGCTGCAAGACAGACCCAAAAAAGAAAATAACAGAACACCACTAGTCATCACATACAGCTCCCAAGTTAAAACAGTACGACGCATCATCAGAGATCTACAGCCTCTCCTGGACAATGACAGCTCCCTTTCTCAAGCTCTGGGAGGAAGACCTTTCATTGCCTACAGACAGCCACCCAATCTTAAACAACTCCTCACCCACAATAATACAACCACCAGACTTAACATGGACACTGGTACCAGAGCCTGCAATAAACCCAGATGCCAACTTTGCTGCCATATACACCCGGACAACATCATTACTGGCCCCAACAACATCCAACATACCATCTCAGGACTATTTAATTGCTCATCTTCTAACATTGTGTATGCCATCAAATGCCAACGGTGCCCTTCAGCTCTCTATATTGGACAAACAGGCCAAACCCTACGCCAAAGGATAAATGGACATAAATCTGACATCAGGAACCATAAGACTGAAAAACCAGTAGGAGAACACTTCAATCTCCCAGGACATTCTATACAAGATCTCAAAGCAGCTGTTTTGTTACAGAGAAATTTCAGGAACAGACTGGAAAGAGAAGTTGCTGAATTGGAAATCATTACCAAGCTTAAAACCATGGAAGCACCTGGGATGAATAGAGACATCAGATTCTTATCTCATTATGCATGATCAAGCTTTCTTTAGCACCTCAGCCCAGGACTAATTGCAGCCATCAGCAGCCATTAACAGCCATCTACAGGTTTACCACTCCCATCAGCCCATCACCCATTCCCACCCACCCCCAGCACCCTCTGTATATATATAGGGTCTGACACTTCTGTTTCTAGTGTATCTGAAGAAGTGTGCATGCACATGAAAGCTCATGCCAAAATATAAACTTAGTTGGTCTTTAAGGTGCTACTGAAGGAATTTTTTTATTTTGCTTCGACTCAGACCAACACGGCTACCTACCTGTAACTATAACCTAGGGAAGCCAAAGATGGTGCTGGTAGGGTCCTTGGGATCTGCAATTGAAGGTGTTGTAATTTTTTTCAGCGGAACAGGACCAGTCTAGAAGTTGCTTTTGATCTAGCCTTGATTTTTTTTACAAGCGGGATGTAGTAGCTAAGATATGTTGCAAAGGCTTGGCACCTTATTGAACAGAGAAGATGCTGCAGTGAAAATCTTCCTTCATAACCTCCAGGCTTGATTGCTGTACATCACTCTTTGTGTACCTGCCTTGAAGACAACTTGGAAGCTTCAGCTACTAAAAGATGCTGCTGTATGCTTCCTTAAACCTCCTAACAACAAGCCCCAGGCTCTTCATGACTGGAGGCTGTAGAAGTCCATATTTGGGGTTTGCTGTTGTTTCAGAATGGATTGATATTGTACAGTGGTACCTTGGTTTACAATCAGAATCTGTTCCGGGGGTCCGGTTGTAAACCAAAACAGGTTGTAACCCAAGGGGCACTTTTGCTAATGGGGCCTCCTTCAAAAAATTGGTTGTAATCCATAAAAATGGGTTGTAATCCCAAAAAAGGGACACGCACTTCCGGGTTTGACGTGGTTGTAATCCAAACTGGTTGTACTCCAAAGCTGTTGCAAACCACGGTACCACTGTATTTGTATTTGGCTTTGTATTTTTACTTGTGTTGTAATAATAATAATAATAATAATAATAATAATAATAATAATAATATTGCAATTGTGAACTGGTTGTGTTCAGCAAGTGGCTTCTAAACCTTTCAAATAAAATACACATTCTGCACTGGATGTTGCATAGGCCCTTTCCACACACAAGATAAGATACATCTAAAAAGAGAAAACGGTGATCTAATCAAAGCAGCAGCAGAGCGCAAGTACCTGTCCGAGAAGATATACAGTATGTAGCAAGCATTTTCCAATGCAATATGTTCTTTAACCTTGTATGGAATGCATGGACTATGGAAACCCTTATGAATTACAAGTGATGTTCTAAATCTTGCTGTTCTCTTTTAAGCAGTGAATGCAACGTATCGGAAATTGGAGGGTGGTTTTTTGGCAAAGGACCTCAGAAAACAACTGCCAGCAGGCTAGTCACTCAACAGCTTGCATATGGAGTTCTTGGGCTGTGCCACTTCCTATGCTTCTATCCCTAAGCCAGCATTTATTTATTTATTATTGCATTTATATGCCTCCCTTCATCGTAAGACCTCAGGGTGCTTCACAGAATAAAATACAAGATGAAAACACAAGTAAACACAAGCATGGTAGGTTGTTTCTTTTTCTTTTTCTTACCTATTTGCCTTGGTCTGTCCACTTCCCCCAAGGCTGCTATTTGCTTTGAATTCTGTTCAAATCTTGCCTGTCTCTTCTCTGTCAGAATTGGTCTGAGATTGCCTGACCCAGACTTCTCTCCTGTCTCCTAATCCAGCTGCTCTGAATAATAATAATAATAATAATAATAATAATAATAATAATAATAATAATAATAATTTATTTATTTATACCCCACCCATCTGGCTGGGTTTCCCCAACCACTCTGGGCGGCTTCCAACAGAAATATTAAAATACACTAATTTCTTAAAGATTAAAAGCTTCCCTAAACAGGGCTGCCTTCAGATGTCCTCTAAAAGTCTGGTAGTTATTTTTCTTTTTGACATCTGATGGGAGGGCGTTCCACAGGGCGGGTGCCACTACCGAGAAGGCCCTCTGCCTGGTTCCCTGTAACTTGGCTTCTCGCAGCGAGGGAACCGCCAGAAGGCCCTCGGCACTGGACCTCAGTGTCTGGGCAGAGTGATGGAGGTGGAGACGCTCCTTCAGGTATACTGGACCGAGGCCGTTTAGGGCTTTAAAGGTCAGCACCAACAAAGAAGAAGAAGAAGAAGAAGAAGAAGAAGAAGAAGAAGAAGAAGAAGAAGAAGAAGAAGAAGAAGAAGAAGAAGAAGAAGAAGAAGAAGAAGAAGAAGAAGAAGAGTTTGGATTTGATATCCTGCTTTATCACTACCTGAAGGAGTCGGCTCTCCTTTTCCCTTCCTCCCTCACAACAAACACTCTGTGTGGTGGGTGGGGCTGAGAGACTTGAAAGAAGTGTGACTAGCCCAAGGTCACCCAGCAGCTGCATGTGGAGGAGCAGAGACGTGAACCCGGTTCCCCGATTACGAGTCTACCGCTCTTAACCACTACACCACACTAGCTCCATGTCCAGCTTGCTTCCTCTCCTGATAGAAGACTGGAAGTTCGGGACCTAATTGCATCTGGTGGAGCTACATAAACAGTTGAGGTGGTCACAGTTGAGCTGTATAAACAGGGAGCTACATGGGTCTGCGGAAACTGGCCATAGACTTCCTGGCATCCACAACACAAGTCGAAACTAGACATTATGTTATTGAGGTTATCCGTGCTGCTATTTCTACAAAAATAGCCAGTTGGGGCAACTTTCTGGATTGGAATGATAGCATATGAATAGGGGAATTTACTTCTTTGTCCTCTGCTGTGGCCCCCAAACTGGAACAGCACCTTTCCACAGACACACACACCTGCCACTATGAAAGGGTGAATCTGCATTGAGATCACAGCAGGGGGGTAGGCCCCTCACCCTCAACCAAGACCACTACCCCTCACAGTGACAATATGTTGAAAAACAACAGTGCCCAAATTAAAAAGCAACAGTAGTTAAAATAACATGTAGTTTTACCTTCAGAACTGGATCCAGTATGTATGCAGACTTTTAGAGTCTGAATGTAATATTGGACCCAACAGCTCCCTTGAGGTTACCATTTTGAACTGATCTGGGGCCTATCACACAACATGAAGATACCATTTTTAAATAGTGGAAAGCACAGAATTGTCTAAATATTTCTGAGGCAAGCTCATTGTGATGAATGACGATACTGAGTTACTTGATAAGGAACTGGTCTTTTCCATTCTTTTCTCCCTGTAATACTTAGCTGTAAATTATAGCATCAGTCAACTACGGACTGATTCCACAGAACAATTATGTGTTACATTTCATTAAAATAAATAACTGTGTTGTTCCTCGTGGAGTTTCACAGTCAAGGGCATGGTAATAACTGCAGATTGTACAATATAATGAACTGTCACTTTTTTCTAACCATGTTCATTCAAAGCAATTTCAAATTAATCTAACTCACAGCCATCCAGCTTTTATATCTGAAGTGAATAAACTCTTTGGAATTTAACAAGTTACTTTTTTGAAGTTTGCAGATGTTCTGTGCTGTACACTTCGGTACATACATACTATGTTTAACTTGGCCTTATAAATTATGCCCCCCCTCCCATCTCCATGTTGCGAGCCTGCCAGAAAAGAAGAAGTTAACATTCGTTTTACAAAGAAAAATTGAACGTTTTACTATGGAGGCACCCTTCTCTAGTACACTTTTAGTGTCCTGTGCCGTCTTGTTTGATATTTGTTTTTGTTGGAGGGCTTTATAGGGTTGTAATCATTTGCTCAATCACCAGGGAGTAAATCCTATTGAACTCAATGGGACTTACATCAAAGTTGACATGTAGAGGATTGTCCTGCAGGATCCTTCTTTGTCCCCACTAATGCTAGAAATACAGCATGGCATTATTCAGTTAATTATTTCCCCATCTTATTCTTATTTCCTCTTGTCATATGGAAGCCATCACTGTCACAAAATTAAACGCATGTTCAAACCACCAGACAAACCGACTCCAGCCTTAGTTTGGAAATTGTTATATTTGACACGCTTACTGAAACAACAAAAGTCCATACATTTTAATTGAGATCAACAGCAATGATTAAGACAAATGACCCTGCTAATAATAGGAACAGAAATTACACCAAGGACAGCTCCATTTAAAGCCCATCCAATGCACATGTAAAACACATGGCATCTCGCAAAGAATCATGGGAACTGCAGTCCCCCCCCCCCCTAACAGGCTTACAGTTCCCAGCACCCTGAACAAACTACACTTTCTGCTGCAATTTGTATTTTTATCCTTATCAAAATTCACCTGCATTTTAATGCACAATTAATACACATTTTTTGCAAGCAATTTGTCTGTTAAGTATGTTATTTTACCGATATATTTATTTTTATGCACACTTTACCTCAGTTTAGGCATTTAATAATAATAATAATAATAATAATAATAATAATAATAATAATAATAATATATTGCCTGGTTGGAGAACTTCATCACTAAATTCAGGTGAGTGCAAATTTTGAAGAATGGCTGCCCTTTAGTTCTCACATTTTTTTCAGTGAATGTGAGAAAGTGAAAATTTGATAGACCTGCTGACACTTCTAACAAAACTATATGATTAAACACCATTAATTGTTGTGTTTCAGGGAGTGCCTCCAGGGGCTAGGCTTTCAGTCCAAGGCAAGATTAAATGTTCTAATTTTGTTTTGGATTTAACATTGTAGAAAAGTGGGATGGGAGGATGGATGGACTGATGGGTGGATAGATCGATATATATCACGAAAAATATTAGTTAACATGAGAAAACTGTTTTAATCAGATTGTATATATGTATATAGTTTTAATTCTACCAATGTTATTTTTTAAAACAAACAAACAAACAAAAAACTGTTTCTCCCCCTCCCCTCTCTCTCCCCCCCCCCCTAGCTGCCTTAAGTCCTGTCAGGGGGGGAAAAGGCAGGGCATTCTTCTTCTTCTTCTTCTTCTTCTTCTTCTTCTTCTTCTTCTTCTTCTTCTTCTTCTTCTTCTTCTTCTTCTTCTTCTTCTTCTTCTTCTTCTTCTTCTTCTTCTTCTTCTTCTTCTTCTTCTTCTTCTTCTTCTTCTTCTTCTTCTTCTTCTTCTTCTTCTTCTTCTTCTTCTTCTTCTTCTTCTCTGAAACATCAGAAATTCTAACCATATACATTAGTGCAGTGGTCCTCAACCTTGGGCCTCCAGATGTTTTGAGACTACAATTCCCATCATCCCTGACCACTGGTCTTGCTAGCTAGGGATCATGGGAGTTGTAGGCCAAAAACATCTGGAGGCCCAAGGTTGAGGACCACTGCATTAGTGGACTGCTTTTCATAGGTTGATGATTCAGAATGGTTATGGATGAGGTTGTGTTGTTGTTGCTGTTTAGTCGTTTAGTCATGTCCGACTCTTCGTGACCCCATGGACCAGAGCACGCCAGGCACTCCTGTCTTCCACTGCCTCCTGCAGTTTGGTCAGACTCATGTTGGTGGCTTCAAGAACACTGTCCAACCATCTTGTCCTCTGTCGTCCCCTTCTCCTTGTGCCCTCCATCTTTCCCAACATCAGGGTCTTTTCCAGGGAGTATTCTCTTCTCATGAGGTGGCCAAAGTATTGGAGCCTCAGCTTCAGGATCTGTCCTTCCAGTGACCACTCAGGGCTGATTTCCTTCAGAATGGTTAGGCTTGATCTTCTTGCAGTCCATGGGACTCTCAAGAATCTCCTCCAGCACCATAATTCAAAAGCATCAATTCTTCAGCGATCAACCTTCTTTATGGTCCAGCTCTCACTTCCATACATCACTACTGGGAAAACCATAGCTTTAACTATACGGACCTTTGTCGGCAAGGTGATGTCTCTGCTTTTTAAGATGCTGTCTAGGTTTGTCATTGCTTTTCTTCCAGGATGAGGTTGTAGATCATATCATTCACAATAATCGCAAAGAAGTATACAATGAAGGGATTGTATGAGAGATTACTGCCCATCTCATAATTATAAATTATGAAACTTCAGGAAACTATGTGGCTTTTACACCCGAATTATAGTGCATTGTTTCTAAAAAATTAAACCATTACCTATTAGAAGGTGTTATAGGGTAGTTAGTGTAATCACATTGTAAATAAATAAATTCAACTTTATAGCATCACTGTACTAGATTATATGGGCACGATTTCTTCCCACCCCTGCCTCTGTAGACTGTGTTTCTACCTCTTTGTGTCAACATATGACTATAATTATGAATATATTATGAACATAGCTATGCTTTGGATATTTTGTCTGCACGCCACTAGAATTTCCTTGTCAGCAGTCCTAGAGTACAATTAGATTTTTGAACACACTTTCCACCCTTTCATACGTGTTTCCAGATGGTTTGTCATCCAAAATACAGAAAAGAATATGTGACTTAACTAAATAGTGAGTCGGATCATGGGGCCAACCCCCACATTATGTAATTTGCTCCCAGTTGTCCTGGTAAAGTGGTATGACTTTATCACTTCTCAAAATGTACAATGAGGTATTATTATTCATACAACAACCATGTGAATTTTGTTATGGTGACAAACACTTGCTCATGATCACTGAGTTATCAAAGCAGAGTGAAGTTTTGAAACTGGGCTGCTGATATACAAACCCATACTCAGGATCCAAACCACAGACAAGATCACAACTTGAGGTAAATCAAGTCTTAGAGAAAGCAATTCTAAAGTGGAAAAGCTTCTACCAGGGCTTCCTCTACCAATTTTCTATTTAGCGTGGCTGCTCCACAACCATTGATGCTGACCCATCTTTGACATATCCCTGTTGACTGTGTTTTCTAAATCACTGACAAAAGACCTCCTGGGTGAATAAAGAGGAAATTGATTTAATACCACCTCCAACCTCTAGTTAGCTAGTTAGCTCTAGTTGAAATTACAGTGGTACCTCGGTTTAAGTAGACAATTGGTTCTGGAAGTCTGTACTTAACCTGAAGCGTACTTAACCTGAAGCGAACTTTCCCATTGAAAGTAATGGAAAGTGGATTAATCTGTTTCAGACGGGTCTGCAGAGTACTCAACCTGAAGCGTACTTAACCCGAAATATGAGTGTAATTGGTTCTGGAAGTCCGTACTTAACCTGAAGCATACTTAACCTTAACCTGAAGCAAACTTTCCCATTGAAAGTAATGGAAAGTGGATTAATCTGTTCCAGACAGGTCCGCAGAATACTTAAACTGAAAGTACTCAAACTGAAGCGTACTTAAACCGATGTATGACTATACTGCTGCTGCTGCTGCTACTACTACTACTACTGCTTACATTAAACATCATGAAGTAATTCAATGGAGTTTACAAAAGGATGAATATAACTCAGATGGTTACCTCAGCACCTTTGTGAATTTTATCTTAGCACAGGTTAGCAATTTTTTTGGGGGGGGGGGGCACATATATAATACCCCAGAAATGGTGCTTCCTTGTGTTCCTTTCCTCAAAAATGTTTCAACTGAGGTTGGATCTCTAAATATTGCTTCAAAATTTCAATGGCATGCTATAGGGAAACCTAGTTGGAGACCATGGGTTGGGTAAAACGTCCCTCTATACATAAACATATTGCTGGGATAGTAGAGTTTAGTAAATGGTAACCTACTCATACCTTGCTAGATTAATAACTTGTTGCACAACCAATGAAACAGAAAACTTCATTGACCAGCAAGTGGTTAACTGACAGCAGAGTGTAATCTATTATGTACTGTCCAAAGTTATAGTTACCTGTGCTGAGATTGTTTATTCTTAAGTCAACAAATAGCAATGAGTTTGTTTTCGTTTGTTTGTTTAACAATTTCTCCTTTCCCTCAGCCACCTAGTGACACTTTAAAATGAAATTCAGGGTGGGAACGAATCTTTCTGCCCTGATAATAAAAGACCAATGAGTTGAAAATACATTCCAGAGGGGGAAAATACTCTAATCATATCTTGACTGTTTGGGAAAGCATTTCACTGTGAATTCATTCAGCTGCATCACTGATATGGAAATGCTATATAGGACAAAACAAACTACATTCCAGAGTTAAATGAAACCTGGACACAGCCCAAATGATGTATAATTGAAAGGCTGTAAAGATGGAAACATCCCAAGAGTCAGTAAAATTCTCAAAAAAGGTTCCATGAGGAGTAGAAGTACTTTTAGCAATATGCCTTTCAAACAATCCATCTTATTGTTATTTCTGTTTATGGTTTTATTGAGTTTTTTAAATTTTTGGAGTCATTCATTCTCCAAGCAGAATTAGTGTCTGCATGTGAACGGGCCCATTTAGCTTAATCCAAGTGAGCCTATGCCCAGGGGTGGAGAACCTCTGGTCCTCCAGATGTTGTAGGATACAACACCTTTCATTCTTGACCACTAACCATACTGCTTGGAGCTGACAGAAGCAGGAATCTAACGACATCTGAAGGATCACAGATTCCCCATCCCTACTGTAAATAAATGAAGAGGGAAGGAAGAAATCTCTAGAAAGAGAGAAAAAGAGTCTGAAAGAATGGAGAGAAAGTGAGAGGGTAGGAAGACAAGTTCAAGACAGAAAAGAAGCCCATCTTGCATTTTCAGAGATGTTTGAAACTATCATCTGTTACCCAGGGCTGACAGTTTGGGAACAGGTGTAAGTGATTCATGCTTTTCAGGATGATTTGGTGCCATCATTTTTTAAAAAAAAGAAACCACCCCTAACACTCAGGTGTATCTAACCTGCTGCAGTGGGGAACATTAGCACCCTGAACATGGTTCTTGCTATATGATAGAAGATAATCCTGTGCCAATATCAGCCCGCATTGAACTTAAGAGCCCCAAGTTGTGCTGGCTCTGTGTCTTCCAGTTTCAAAACTTGCTTTGGCACTCTTCTGCAAGTTGCATGTATATCTCTGTGCATTGGACCTAGTTTCTATTCCATTCCACTATATCAGGCATGTCCAACAGGTAGATCGTGATCTACCGGTAGATCACTGGATGTCTGCAGTAGATCACTGGTAGATCATTGGCTCCCCCCAAAGAAGCTGTACAACTGTGGCTCCCCTAAGAAAAGCTCAACATTTTACCTCCTCCCAGAAAAAACTCAACAACTTTGACCTTAACCCCCCCCCAATTGGTCTTCCTCCTTCCTAAAAAAAGTTCAACAATTTTGACCTGAACCCCAAAAAGGAGGGTAGATCACTGCCAGTTTTTAACTCCTTGAGTAGATCGCAGTCTCTTGGGAGTTGGCCACCCCTGCACTATATCACTGCATTACAGGTAGTAGGAGTCACCTTTGCAGTTATTAGAAGATTGTAGTTTTATTGAAGAACAAATTGCTAAACAAATAGGGGTTTCCACTGGATAATCTTGTCTAATTTTCTAAGTCTTTTACTTTATAACACTAATTATTACATGATGACTCATTTATCTGCTGAGAGTAATTTGCACCATAATTATTTTTGTCAAAATTAATCAGCAGTGAGGCACAGACTGTTCTTACGACTCAAGATGATAAAAACCTTTCTCCAATCATTTCACTTAGGAATCCTAGAATCTTCTGATAGAGATTATCAGAAAGAATGACTTTCCTTGTGCTTCCATACACCCAGGCTCATTGGAACCTGGAGCCGAATGTTCTTTCCATTGGCAAGGAAGAAGCAAGCTCCCTGTTTCTTCTCTAGCTTTTGGAGGGCGCCAAGGTAGTCACCTGGCTGCAATGTTCATCCCCTTGCACCAGAGTTTATTTCCCTTTAGCTTTGCAGTCATAGTACAACTGGTGGTTGGAGCAGTGTGCTCTGTTGTTTGCATGTGTCTCAGGAATAAGCAGGACTCCCTGTCTGCTGTACGTGCTGTTTGTGTCTGAGTTTACCTGAAGTGCCTGGAGTCTGGTTCTAAAAAAGGCAGCCCAGCTGGGGAACAACACAAAGAGAATGAAGAGCCAGAAGAGGGAAGAAAGAGAACAGTGAATAGCTATCAGAATCCTTGGCAACCACCTGCCTTTGTAAAACAATGGCTTTGCAGCATTCCTCTGCATAAAACTACTAGGTGATGTGCCTTTGCGGTGTGATGCAAAATCTTTAGTAGCAGTGTGCTGAAACTAATGCTTGCCTAGCACACAAGCCTCTCCTATCAACCTCACAAACCTACTACAGTACAGAGGAAGGAAAGCAACACACAAACCTGAGAATTGGTTACCGGACTTTCTGCTGAGACTCTGGTTTTCTTCCTAACATGCATTTCCTTAGCCATTGGCTTTTCTTAGTTCCCGTCCCCAATCCAAGACACTGAAGATGTTATTTTTTTTAATGGTGATTTGCACACCGTGGGTTATGTGGATGCTTCATGAAGACGGTGACCCTAGCCCATCACTTTGCAATGATCACTCGGCCTGTCTGGGGACTTCTACTGTAGGTAACATTTCTGCTTGTTCTTGGGCCTTCCCCTCTTATTTCACATACCATTGTCTGTTTTCAGTGGGCATTCTTTCTAGTGGCGCAGATCTGCCTTAAGCAACAAGATGATGAAAAAAGAAACAAAGCTTGTCTTTAAACACTGGCAAGTGCCTCTCCTGCCTGAAAGAAAATCTGCGGAGAGCTAACCAGATGACCATGGGAACAGCAGGCAAACATGTCTTTTGCCTGGCTATAGAAGAACCCCAGAATCCAGTGACACCAAAATGTGTTTAAAAAGCAGGGGGAAATGGTGAAAAGTCCCACAGGTTCAGAGAAATGTCTTCTCCCCCATACACCCTGTGATTTTTGGGATGGTTTTGTTTTATCCCCATCCAGAGAGTGAAGAAATTATTACTTTGGCAAAGCACTAACTTAAATCTATATCTTCATTCAAACATATGTATTCAATTAAGCATTTCTATTTTTTTTAAAAAATACATATTTAAGGCATACTTTATGGGGTGTGAGCCCCACGGAATGTTTGCTGGATACAATTGTGTACTAAATGTTACGCAGAAACAAATACCACTGCGGTCAATGGGATTTGCTTATCTGTATAAGTGTTTAGGATTAGAGTGTTTGTGGTTTCTTTGATCTTCAATATTTCTCCAGGAAAATTTTTGCAGCATATATTTATTAAGAAATAAGCAAAGTACTTGCCTTAACCTGGGGGGGGGTGTGTTGGGTTGATAGTATTGCTCAGAAGTGCTAGACAAAAAAATAATAATACAATTTTTAATAGAAAAAAAAGCCAAATGTGTTCCCAAAGATAATTTCCATATCTCTTCATGAGATCCAAGTCTAAAGTGTTATAGCACCCAACTGTTAACTTCGATCCCTAAGTGCTGAGGATTATGAAGCACTGAAGTGGGAGACAGCCCTGTGATAGCTGCTAATTACAAACTTCTTATTTCATGAGTTGAAGAATAAAAACAGGTTCACCATAAATTACACACAGAAGCTGGCTCTTTATCCATTTGTACTGATTTAACTTGTTGAAATATGTTCACAGAAGCCTCATTACAAATGCACAGATAATATTGTTGTCAAACTGTGCTGACTTGATTTACAGTTTTCTTAAAAGATAGGAGTACATAAAAATTCAAGCTGTTAGCTATTATTTTGAGGTACTCAGAGTAATGTGCATGCTCAATTAAGGAGAACACCACACTTGGTAGACCACTGTAAGGTCCCTGCTGCACTATACTTTTAAGGCAGCGTCATACCATTTTTAAACAATTTTGGCTTTCCCCAAAGGAATGCTGGAGACTGTAGTTTGCTATGGGTCTGAGAGTTTTTAGGAGACACCTTTCCCCCTCACAGAGCTACAATTCTCAGAGCTAGTTACAGGTAGGTAGCCGTGTTGGTCTGAGTCGAAGCAAAATAAAAAAATTCCTTCAGTAGCACCTTAAAGACCAACTAAGTTTATATTTTGGTATGAGCTTTCGTGTGCATGCACACTTCTTCAGATACACTAGAAGCAGAAGTGTCAGACCCTATATATATACAGAGGGTGGTGGGGGTGGGTGGGAATGGGAGATGGGCTGATGGGAGTGGTAAACCTGTAGATGGGTGTTAATGGCTGCTGATGGCTGCAATTAGTCCTGGGCTGAGGTGCTAAAGAAAGCTTGATCATGCATAATGAGATAAGAATCCGATGTCTCTATTCATCCCAGGTGCTTCCATGGTTTTAAGCTTGGTAATGATTTCCAATTCAGCAACTTCTCTTTCCAGTCTGTTCCTGAAATTTCTCTGTAATAAAACAGCTGCTTTGAGATCTTGTATAGAATGTCCTGGGAGATTGAAGTGTTCTCCTACTGGTTTTTCAGTCTTATGGTTCCTGGTGTCAGATTTATGTCCATTTATCCTGTATGTGATGACTAGTGGAATATCCACCTGATGAAGTTAAACAACAGATCAACAGAGCCAGACTGATACCTAGGGAGAACCTGCTGCAAGACAGACCCAAAAAAGAAAATAACAGAACACCACTAGTCATCACATACAGCTCCCAAGTTAAAACAGTACAACGCATCATCAGAGATCTACAGCCTCTCCTGGACAATGACAGCTCCCTTTCTCAAGCTCTGGGAGGAAGACCTTTCATTGCCTACAGACAGCCACCCAATCTTAAACAACTCCTCACCCACAATAATACAACCACCAGACTTAACATGGACACTGGTACCAGAGCCTGCAATAAACCCAGATGCCAACTTTGCTGCCACATACACCCGGACAACACCATTACTGGCCCCAACAACATCCAACATACCATCTCAGGACTATTTAATTGCTCATCTTCTAACATTGTGTATGCCATCAAATGCCAACGGTGCCCTTCAGCTCTCTATATTGGACAAACAGGCCAAACCCTACGCCAAAGGATAAATGGACATAAATCTGACATCAGGAACCATAAGACTGAAAAACCAGTAGGAGAACACTTCAATCTCCCAGGACATTCTATACAAGATCTCAAAGCAGCTGTTTTATTACAGAGAAATTTCAGGAACAGACTGGAAAGAGAAGTTGCTGAATTGGAAATCATTACCAAGCTTAAAACCATGGAAGCACCTGGGAAGAATAGAGACATCGGATTCTTATCTCATTATGCATGATCAAGCTTTCTTTAGCACCTCAGCCCAGGACTAATTGCAGCCATCAGCAGCCATTAACAGCCATCTACAGGTTTACCACTCCCATCAGCCCATCTCCCATTCCCACCCACCCCCACCACCCTCTGTATATATATAGGGTCTGACACTTCTGCTTCTAGTGTATCTGAAGAAGTGTGCATGCACACGAAAGCTCATACCAAAATATAAACTTAGTTGGTCTTTAAGGTGCTACTGAAGGAATTTTTTTATTTTAATTCTCAGAGCTGTTCAACAACCTGTCCTTTTGGGGAACTCTGGGAATTTGAGCTCTTTGAGGACAATCCAAACACCTAACAAACACCCTTTTTTAAATTTAATTTCATAACAAACAGAAAAGTAAAGTCATCAAGCCAAAAACATAATTTCCAGCAATATATATATATATATATACACATACCATAAATTTCCCCTGCCACCACCATCCCTCACCCATCACCCTTTACACCACCTTCCCTCCACTTCAGCTAGATTTCCTTATGCTTAACTGAACATATTTCAATCCATGCATTTCATAATCTCATTTTACCATATTTACATATCTCACTCCATGTTTTTACACTATATCTTTTTAACTCCACATTTTAATCCATACATATTAGCGTATTTTTCTCTGAGCAATGTTTGACCATATATACATCAAAATACTTCCATTCTTTTTTTAGCTTTTGATTAGATTGGTTTCTAATGATTGCGGTTAATTTTGCCAATAATAGATATTCATTTAATTTACAAATCCACTCCTCTTTTGTAGGTAATATTTCCCACTTCCATTTTGCCGCTATCACCATTCTTGCAGCTGTACTTGCATATAGGAAAATTTTCCTTTCTTCTTTCGGTATTTTCTTATCCAGTAGTCCCAATAAATAAGCTTCTAGGTTTTTTTAAAATCAATTGTCATTTTCAATATCTTTTTAAATTCTTCATGTATTTCATTCCAGAATTTTTTTACCTTATCACATCTCCACCACATGTGGATCAGTGTTCCTACATCCTTATTACATCTCCAGCAAAAGTTGGAGATCTTCTTATCCATCTTTGCTAGTTTAACTGGTGTCATGTACCACCGGTGGTACATCTTTAGAAAATTTTCCTTGATCGTATAGGAGGCCGTGAATCTTATATCTTGCCCCCAGAGTTGTTCCCATTGCTCTAGGTAAATTGGGTAGCCGAGATCCTGTGCCCATTTAAGCATTTAATCAGTTGTAGCTTCATCCATTAATTCCCAGTCTAATAAAAGATTATACATCTTTGATAATAATTTTTTATTACATTCAATCACCAAATTATTAAATTTTGAATCTTCTTCCAGAAAGAAGAAAAACAAGGGAAATATTTTTAAAAAACATTTGAAGAGTTAAAGGAATATCAAATAGATAGATGGAAATATATTCAACTTGTAAGTGTGTTCAAGGCAGATCAGAAGAGGGGCTTCCTAACAAATACCCTTAACTAACTACAGTCACCAGGATTCTTTGGAGAAAGTGATGATTGTTTACAGTGGTGTGGTGGTTCTTTAAATGAATAAGCTCCACTTTCCTACAGCTTTTCCTTTTTTAAACCCAAAGCAAAAAAATCAACAGCTTACCTCTAGATAAGTGTTCATATATATAGCTTGGCTACCTGCACATTTCTTCACTTGACCGATGCTTCTGCCTGAATAGCCAATGCGGTAACTTTAGCTGCATCTCCAATAGGGAGGTCAAAGATGAGAATTGATTTCTGTCTCCAGGAAATTGGAGCTGGAACACACTGATTTCCATAGGGATTCTGCCACACATTATTCCTTTAGATGTTTCTTCACCTTTTATCTGTAACCTTTTGAATGGCTCACTGTGTGGATAAGTCACCTTGCCACAGAAGACACTAGGGCTGAGTGCAAGAAGATTCTCCATTTTATGGCAGCCATCATTCGGTAAACCATTCTAAACAATACAGCTTGATGGGGGGGGGGTCCTAAGTGCATGTGCACGCACAGATACCATTCATACAGAATTTGCCATGTTTTTAGTAGCATTACACATCCTGTTCTCCCATTGACCAGCAAGATGCTTATGAGAACTTTGCAAGCAAAAAATGCATTCTCCATTGTTAGCTATTAGATAGACCTACATTCCATGATTTCTTTTCATCTCCTTTAAAGATATCTTTGCTAGTGGCAGTCACATCTTATGGCAGTGAATCCCACACATTAATGATGTTCTGAGTGCAGAAATACTTGAAAGATACTTGTGTTTTAAGTCTTTTACAAGACACTGAAGATGTTGATTTTTTTAATGGTGATTTGCACACCGGAGGGGAAAGGAGAATGTTAGCCGCTTTGAGACTCCTTCGGGTAGTGATAAAGCGGGGTATCAAATCCAAATCCAAACTCTTCTTCCTTTTATCAGTCCTGAACTTCCTGTCAATCAGTTCCACAGGGTGGACCCCAGTTACTGTTTATAAACTATCACCCAGTCATTTGGCTTTTAATTGGGGCCATACATCATGATCGTATCCTAGTCTGTATTTGTGTCCTCATAAAGTTAATAGTGTTTTAATATTTTTTACTGTATTTTAAATTGTGTGTTATGAATGCTTTTAGTCACTTTGGGATATTTTTATGTAAATGTAAAGGTAAAGGGACCCCTGGCCATTAGGTCCAGTCGTGACCGACTCTGGGGTTGTGCCGCTCACCTCGCGTTAGTGGCCGAGGGAACCGGCGTACAGCTTCCAGGTCATGTGGCCAGCATGACAAAGCCACTTTTGGCAAACCAGAGCAGCACACGGAAAGCGCTTTATATCATCCAATATAAAGCGGATTGTGGTAGGGCTGTGAGGAAATTTACTTTAGGGTTTGGGTTATGGCCTAGGCCACATGTATTGCTGAGCAATGGGGGCGTGGGTATGTAAATCCCTGAGTTCTGGTTGGTTGAAGGGTCCCCCTTTTAAGCTCCTGCCCTCCATTTTCTAGGCACATTTTGCCTTGGCGTCCGAATCCCCTCCCACCCGCCCTTTTTTCTTGCAGGTTAGCACGACGTTGCTATTGCCTTCGGGGCCGCCTGTATTCAGGGGCCAGTAGGAATTTTTCCAATTGGCTGATTGGCTTTGCCTCTTGGTTTTTGCCTACTGCATTAGCAAATTGTCACAACTTGTTAGGTTGGCGGTTAGGCTTTTGGTTGGTTAATCGGTTGGTAGAGGGGTGTGGCACACAGATGCCTACCCCCACCTCTGTTTGCTCCATATAGTAGTATTCCGTTAAAGGAATCCCGGGGCTTACGCTCTTGTCCTTACCATCCCGCCATTGGCGGGGATGGTGGGCCCAAATTATAAGAGTAAGAGCCTTGGGGAACATTCTTGGGCAAAGAGAGGAGGGAATGACTGGGCTCAGCCACCTCCTCTCCCCCAGGTATGTTTACTTGACTTCCCTTCAGGAAGTCGGAGCAGGAACTGTCCAAGCGGACAGTGGTGAGTCCTGTCCCATGGTGACAGCTGATGTGAGTCCTGCCCCAACTGGGCAGATGAGGTGAGTCCTGTCCGAAGGGGACAGCTGATTGAGTCCTGTCCTAAATGGACAGATGGTGATAGTCCTTCTTTAGGAAGGATGAGTGGATAACCAAAAGCCTAAGCCAACACTCGGATTAAAATTGGTGTATTTAATAAAGTTGTGGCCCTAAATTATTTGCCAAAAACCAAACCATAATTATGTTGTCAGTTGTGAGTTATTTAAGGTAATTTCTGGGAAGCCTCGACACACAAACGCCGTTTACCTTCTTGCTGTAGCGGTACCTATTTATCTACTTGCACTTTGACGTGCTTTCAAACTGCTAGGTTGGCAGGAGCTGGGGACGAGCAATGGGAGCTCACCCCGTCGGGGGATTCGAACCACTGACCTTCTGATCGGCAAGCCCTAGGCTCTGCGGTTTAACCCACAGTGCCACTTGAGTCCCTATTTATTTATTTATGTAGCAAGCAACAAATAAATGCAACACCAGTCTTCTTCTTCATCATCATCTCCAGGGCCAGGGAACCTTTTCTTCTGAACTAAAAACCTTTCCTCATATTCCTTTTCCCTGGTTGTTTCTGTCGCTTTCTTATGCATATTTTCCAGCTCTACAATATTCCTTTTCAGCTGGAGCAACCAGAACTACACAGTGAGCCAGATGTGGCCACACCGTAGAGCTGTTTAACAGGAAACTGACACTTTTATAGAAAAGTACCGGTAGTAGCTGTGTCCATGATCCTGAAATGACTCTGAGTTTAAACCAAACCTCCATTCTCCAATTCAAAAGTGCCCTAAGGCTGCAATCCTACACCCACTTACTTGGAATATGTCCCGTTGAACTCAGGAGTACTGACAACTGAGTAAACATGGATAAGATTGGGGCAGTAATTCTTCCATTTCCATTCCCTGACATGCAGGCAAGTTTAGACAATAATTTATGACAGGAAAGAGCATTCTGGGGATTTGCCTCTGCATTGTCAGATGTATATATCACTATATATTGTTTCAGCCAGAATCTCATGGCTCAGAGACCGATACGGAAGCAAGTGATGCATTCAAACAGGCTTGGCGATATGAGCTGTCTGTCTGGGTGGGTGTCTGGCTGCAAAGCGTGCAAAAGACTCTGTGAGCTCTCCGGACATATCAGTTTAACGACAAATATATGAAACAGCCCAACCTACCTGTCAGCAGGCTGAAAATTCAAAAATAAATTTTGGCAGAGCTGCCTTTAAGTCAGAGTAACAATTACTTTTTATTTTCCCACCCCACCCCTTCTGATATAACTACTATGAAAGTGAAGGACTATGTCAGCCTCTCCTTTGATTCTCTGCCTCGTGCCAATCGTGACACAATCTTGTTTATGTTTCTTAATTTTTCTAGCCAGACAAAAATGTGTTCCATGTGGCCTTAGCAATTGTAGAGGCAAGAGGAGTGTAAGGTTATTGATGATGATGGCAAGCTGTGTTGAAGATTTCATCTCATTCTCCTTCAAGCATTTTCATTTGTGTACTTCTCCTTTAATCAGAACCTTCTGAATCTCACAGCAGCTGCACCAGAAGCGATTATTATTATTATTATTATTATTATTATTATTATTAAAAAATCTATGGTGGAATGCATCTTCAGAGATAAAACGGTGAAACAAAGCAATAAAAAAAATGGCAAATCATATTTAGATGAATGAGAACTGTGGGCCATTTGGCTAAAGGGGTGTCATTTTCAGTGTAATGTGAATTCATCCCCACACATCAACTTGAATCAGAGCATCTCTGTAAATTGTGGTTTATCTCAGCTTCTCATTTCCCCAGTTTTAAGTTCAGTTCTCTATACTTTCCCATCACTTTGCAGGGTTTTTTAAACCCTCGTGGAAATTCACCAGTCTTCCAGCGTCCATTTCCCCTAATACTCACACGTGCAAGCAATTTTTGTCTAAATAGATACAGTTTTCTCACCACCCCCAAGCATTGACTGACCCCTATAATAATCCGCTTTTGTACATTATCGTCCCCAATAAATGCATCTTTGTACACATTATTTGGCTGGAGAACTGCCATCACAAACCTTGGGGGAGTGCGAATTTTGAAGGATAGTCAAGGTTCAGTTTGCACACCAGTATGGTAAATGTGGATTAGGAAGGTTGGCATTAAAATGTGAACCAACCTGTTCCCTGTCTTTAATCACAAGTTGGCACAGTCCATTGTGCAAACCCCACTGACATGGATGAAAATTGAGCAAAAGCAGAAGGTACTTTTGTGCAGTTCCCATTCAGTTAGTGGGAGCTTGTACAATATTCAATGGCTACCAGCCCTAAGGGCTGTTTTCTGCCTCTACTGTTGAAGGCAGTATGCTTCTGAATGCCAACTGCTGGGAATCATAAGTCTAGAGTGCTGTTGTGCTCAGATCCTGGTATGGGGCTCCCCATAAGAACCAGATGATAGACCATATGAGCCACTGTAAAGTTCCCAGAGGATTATATTGCAATCTAGTGCATGTTTACTCAGAAGTAAGTCCAAATGTTTTCAATAGGGTCTGTTCTCAGTTTAAGTATGCACTGGATTGGTTTGTCAGCTTACAACATTTTTATATGCGAGGCCAAAATGTCTTTGATCCTCCCTCATAGTGTATTCCTTATTAATGCAAAACACAAAACACTACAATCAAAACTTGTAATGTGCATCAGGATTCTGGCTAGTGTAAGCTTCCTATTCACAGTTAAAACCTAAAACTTAATTAAAGCAAAACTTGAAAGACTTGTGTGTAACACACACAAATTGAATGGTACAATTCTGCCATACCTAATATTAGCCCAAATGCCACTTCTGGACTGCAAAGCATCTTTGGGAGCAGACAATTTTCATTGGAGGAGAAATGGAGATGTGACATGTCTCTTGTTCCAGAATAACCAGAAATAATCCAGGAGCAATTTTTATATATATAAAAAAGGCAAACAATTCTATGCCCTTTTAAAATATGTGTGTAGGGGTTTTTCTTTTTCTTTTTGTACTTTGTAGTTTTATATTCTGATTTTATCCTGTGAACCTGCAGTTATAGGGTGGTATATTAAATAAATAAATGGAATGGAATCTTTCCCCTCTTTTCCTCTGTCATATTGGACTTTGAGGATCGTTCTAGTCTCTGCTATACAGTACTGGTATAATTAGTTGCTATTAATAGTCATTATGTAATGCTAGAGTAAAACTGGTGGCATAAGGTGAATTATTTGTGTAGATTTTCATATCAATATAAATTCACAACTTGTATCATAAAGAAGTAGGAATTCACTTTCCACAAAGGTCTGAAATGTCAATAATCTGGTCACTTGGTCACCTGCATTTGATCTATCTACTTTTAATTGTGGTTGGGTTGGCCTGAAAATATTGGCTGGAGATTTGGGTCAAACATTTGTTCTTAATTGCCATAAGAAGACAGAGCAGTGGGCTTTTTAACCCCATGGTGGGGAATCTCCGGCACATGGTCCTTATTACCCTTCCCCATTCTGGCCAAGCCATACCCACCTGCCACATCCCTGATATGTCAGGTGTGTGGAAAGTAAAGTCACAGGCCAAAAAGGGACTTGCAGGGATTGCCACTTGCAGGGAACGCCCTCCCATCAGATGTCAAAGGAAAAAACAACTACCAGATTTTTAGAAGACATCTGAAGGCAGCCCTGTTTAGGGAGGCTTTTAATGTTTAATAGATTATTTTATTTCATTTTTCTGTTGTAAGCCGCCCAGAGCGGCTGGGTAAACCCAGCCAGATGGGCGGGGTATAAATAAATTATTATTAATAATAATAATAATAATTATCAGTGGTACTTTGACTCTCTGGTAATCAGCTCTGCATCATCTCTCTGATATTAGTCTGTGACTGAATTCTTTACTAAGAGGGTCTGGACAAGACACATTCTTTCTCAGTTTCTTCCCAGATATTGCCCATTAAAATTACCAAACGATTTCCCTATAGCAACGGTATTTTAAAAAAGTACAATGATATGGCATGCAACCCCTTTGTTAATTGTCATTCCTTCAAGAACAGCATACAGTTTCTGGAGCTAAAATGCAGTCCTTTTAACCTTTGAGTTCTACGGTGGATTCTCTGTGAAGGTAATTACAGCATTCAGTGGGTTATGATGTTACTTTCGGCTGAGAATTCATTTCTAACATCCTCTCACCTTTTCATAGCAGATCAGATGTTCTTCCACAGCAGGAACCTGCATATGAAGGATGTTATTTTATACATGTCTTCTTCCCTAGTTAGAAGTCAAAATGAGTCACACATATCATCATTCCTTAGACTTTCTGCTAAAATTACTTAACTGAAAAAGGAAGATCCGAAACAGCCCAATGCTACTGTTTTATTTAGAAGCAAAAGAGGATTACATTTCCTCCTTGCAGTCTTTTTAAAAATACCTTTTTTTCTCCTTACAGTCTTTTTAAGAATACCTTTTTACCTTCAGGAAGCACTTTTCACAATATTTTTTACCTGCAGAAGAATCACTATGTGTTGCAGTTACATTCTGCAATGCATTGTATGGTGCACTCTGAATTCATGAATAGCACCACAGGCATCAAAAAGAAGCATACGGTATTATTTATGAACTAAAGGTATGCCCTTAGATCATAGTGGACACTTCCGATTGATTATTCATTGAAACTTAAATTGGTAGTGGTGGATGAACTGCCATTCAGGAAAGCTGCTCCTCCAGTAATGATCTTCTCAGTGAATAACCCCTGATGGTCTTATGAGGAACTCCAAGGTTTCCCCGGAACAATGACATCACAAGAATGCTAACCTTTCAAGCATGATAGCCTTATCAAAAATATATGAGACAAGTCAAAGATATCTACCTTGAAGTCTGGACTAGTTCCTTGCTATGCTAAAGAAATTGTCCACTGCAATATCCACTTGCTTTTGGAAAGTCTCTTCAAAGAGACTGAGAACTTCAATATCAGTCAGAGATCAGTACTTTAGGTGTTATATTCAATGATGTCACTCAGTTGCCCTAAATCTACTCAGAAAGTCCTTGAACCCTTTGGAGCAGATTAAGTGGGGATTTGGGTCTGGAGGGGGAAGAGTTGAACATTGTTTCCTTCCCTGTTCTGCTGACAGAAGCTTTACCATCTGCTAAGGATGGTCAAATTTGGTTCTTCACATTTCCATAGCAATTTCTGATTTTAAAAAAATCTTCCTGAAAATTCACCAGCATTTTGGTGTGAATTTCTCTTAATATACACAATTTTGTACATAGTTTCAACCAATATGCACTGTTTTGGCTAGCAATTTCCCCTAATCTATTTTTTTGGTATTATTTTCACTAATATGTGCATTTCCGTGCACATTTGTCCTTAGTATATGCAATTTTTTTGCACACATTGTATAGGGAACTGCATTACAAAATTCAGATGAGTGCAAATTTCAAAGGATAGTTGTGCTTGGGTTTGTGATTAGTTCAAGCTGTACAAATCAGGTGGTTCCTCATTAAAATGCATTAAAAACATGAAATTCTCCCCTTTCTCTACCATCAGCTGAGCAACACTGTTGTATCTAACCCCAAACAAATATTCTACATCAATAAAAGCCAATTTGCAGCCCTAATTACTTAAAGATTGTGCATGGTTCTCCTTTGCTGCCCAAGCATAGACTCACAGAATTTTTTGGGGGGAGGTTATTTGGTTACTGCTTTTGGTTTGAATTTATATTTTGTGGTCTTGTTGTGAACCGCCCTGAGACCTCTGGGTATGTTGAATAAATAAATAAATAAATAAATAAATAAATAAATAAATAAATAAATAAATAATCCATAATGTGCCATCCATTGGCCAATGAAGGAGCAGCTGTTCCAAGGCTTGCTTTCATCTTCCCTCCCCATTCCCTTTTCCTTTAGCATTATAAGATTATGAACCGGTAGTTAGGACTTATCTTATTGTTTTTATTGCATTTATATCCTATCCTTTCCTCCATGGAGAAATAGGTCATACCACTGTTTACCTCTTTTGCAGCCAGACAAAGTTCCTATAAAACAGGAATAGGGAGCCTTTGGTGGCCCTCCAAATGGTGTTGGACCAGAACTCCCATCATCTCTGACCATGCTGGCTGGGAATGATGGGAGTCAGAAATCATCTGGAGGGTCACAGGTCCCCCACATCTGATGTGCAGGGAAACAGCCTCATTTGCATCACTTACATGAAATCTCTATCTACACATCACCAGCGGTGAGGGAAGAAAGTGTAGGGAAGTGGATTCCATAATGTTATGAATGAATGAGACTTTATAATCTGAAACTGTGCATGAAGGAAGGAACAAGGGTGAGGCTGGTGTAGATATCCTGGTCCAACAGATTCAGTGAGGAAACTATGTAAAGGTATATTTTACTGCCCCAATGCAGGTGGCTGAAAAATACTTTTAAAGGTTTTGCATCAGAAAAAACGATGTTACTAGCACAGCAATAAAATAAAGCAACATGGATTTGTATGCCTAAGATTGTTGTTGAGCTGCCATTTCCTTGCCCTGAAACAAATGAGATCCTTGGGCAAAAAAACCAAAACCGATAATTGGATTATATGTGATTTGCCTAATCTAAGAAGAAGATTATGTAAATGCGATGTCACTTTGACAATTTAACCATGCCTCAGGGGCATTGTTAAATTGTTATACTGTGGGGTGGGTTTTCATTTCCTGCTATATCTCACATAAACAAAGGAAGTACATGATATTTAAGCACTAGCCACAATCCAATTCAAACTCCCATTGAAATGAATACATATCATCTAAGCATGGCTTACTCCATGGGTGGGAAGACTTCAGGCTTGTCAGTTCTACTTTATTTTTATCTTTACTAGGACACCAATATCTAAGTCAGGGTTGGGGAATGTGTTTCAGCCTGAGAGCCACATTCACTTTTGTGGAACCTTACAGTGGGGCACTTACCATTGGCGGGTGTGGCCAGATAAAAAGCAGGTGGAGTAATGGATATGACTCTTAACTTCCAGTCTACATTCTCAAAACCTGCAAGTGTCCCGAAAAACATGTTCCATTTTCTCGCACAAGAGTACAGTGGCCATGAAAACATGGAGGTAACCCCCCCCCCCAAAAAAGTGTGTTTTTGAGTGTCGTGTGAGCATGGCCCTGAAAAAAAAAGTGTGCCTTTTGGGCTCTGTCATCTTGCATGAGTCACATGACTCATGTGGGAGCAAAAACTGGAAGATGCATGTCCCACCACTTTTGTGACTCAAGATGTTGGAGGATATGCATTCTAGATATACATAAGTCAGAGGTTTCTCCACACACATTATCATCCTCCATCCAGGTAACGAAGAAGCATAATCGTCTTTCTAGGACACACTCTAACCAAGCAAAGGCATTTGAGGAGTGCAGAGCCTATAGGCTATTATTGTTGTGGTCGCAGGAGAGGCATAACCTAGGGAGAGGCCCAAGGACTGGCTAGAGAGGACTGGAAAGAGAACCATATCTGCCCCCCCCCTGGCCTGAGGTTCCACATTCCTGGTCTAAGTGCTTAAAATGAAAGAACAGAGTGCCTCTGAGCACAAGCCCCTAGTTTCTTTTTCAGTACAACAACTGAACTGAGCTCACAATCCTCTCAAGCTTTCCTCCATAGCTGCCAAGTTTTCGCTTTTCTCGCGAGGAAGCCTATTCAGCATAAGGGAAAATCCCTGTAAAAAAGGGATAACTTGGCAGCTATGCTTTCCTCATTTCAGCTGCCCATTTTAGGAGCAATGTTGTTTTGCTGTTGCTTTCGCGAACTGTGAATCACAAATGCTAATCTACTCCAAATCACTCGTAGGTCTACCAGGAGATCCTGGTCTACATTCTGCCCATGCCATGCTTACTTTCTGCTGGATTGTGACGAGAGGGTTGAGTGAAATAATATGAGTTCAGAATGAATGGAGAATGTGACTTCAGTAGAGATGTTAATGATTTGTGGGTTGCTGTTTTTTGTTTTGTTTTTAAAAAGCATTTCAAGTTAAAACATCTTGAGTTTGAGTTATAAAATCTTGGAAATTTTCACCATCCCACCCCCCTTTACCTAAACAGTATTTAATGGCAGAAAATGATTAGATCAGGGCAGGTAGTAAGGAAACTTACATTTCTGAGCTGCAAGTTGAACTGGGTCTGGTTGGCAGAGCACATGTTGAGTATGTTGATGATTCAGTGGTGGGGAGGGCAGTGTTTTTGGTAGAAAGATTGGAGAAGAGCTTTGTCTTGAGACCTTGGAGAGCCAATTAGTGTAGATTGGACTGGTGCAAAGGACCACCTGAATGCACATCTTGCATCACTGGTGGTCCATGGACCATCTTTTAATGAACGTTTACATCAGCTTCACTCAACACATGACAGCATTTTATCTTCATAAGAATAACAGTAGATGGGAGTTAGAAAACAACTTAAACCATGAAGGTTCTGTCACGGCTAAAAATTGGCCGCTGTTTCTTTAATGCTGGGGGAGCTGAGTCAGCATGAGTCAGCGGCCTGCGGTGACTCATGCAACCTCTCACCTAATTGTATTGTACCTGTATATATAGAGTGGTGTTTTGCTGGGTTGGTTGGTTGGTTAGAGAAAGCTGGTGGTGTTGATGTCTGTACAGTTTGTCATTTTGCAGTTAAAGACTTTTAAGAATAAAAGCAGAATATACTCTGCAAGGACACTCTTTTCGTGGAATCTTTTGTGCCAGGCAAAGCAGGTCAGAAGCTTTGCCATATTTTTCCAAAACACTGGTTCATAGTAACAGTTTGCATATATGACTGGAATCGGTCCCAGCAAGAGTTGGCTGCTGTCAAGGACCCAAAGATGGTTGGATGGCTAACATAGCTATTCAGTCAGCAATAGACCTTGCCCACTCCTCTCCTGGAATTTGGGGGAGCTGTGGAGAGGGAACTGAATGTATGCTGTTATTTTCTTACTTTGGAGAGCGGGGCAGGTGGTGCATGGAAAAAGCAACGGCAAAACTCAGAAGCCAGGATCGGGCCGTTGTAGGTCAATTAATCCCCCAGTCTTTCCAACATTGCCCATTCTTGGGTCAATTCCCCTATTCATCTCTGTTCTAGGACAGTCCACTCTGATCTAGTGAGAATTTCCTCATCTTGCCCAATAGAATGACTTGTGGATAGCAGGGCTTCAAGTTGCTCTACCTTCTCTTCCAGCAAGGCAACCAGCTTGCATTTGCTGCAGGTGTAGTTTTCCACGTTCTCCATCAGGAAGACATCCATGACACAGGTGTTGCAGCAGGTGCTTTGCCATCCAGGTCTCTTGGTTCTACAGACACCGTGAGACAGCACTCTGGGTTTCCCCCTCAAACACCTCCACTAAGCTGCTGTTTGGAGCCTTTGCATTGAGAGGTTGGCATTACAGCTTAGCTCATGGGATCAGAGGCACGGGGGGTGATCAGTACCAACAACTTCTTCCTTGTTCTATGGTTTCATAGTGATGATCCCAGTACAAGTTCTCCTTTCCCATATGAATCATTTGTGGCTACTGTCACAAAAGATTGGTCTGCCATTATGCTGCTGCTTCATTCCAGAGACCTAATTCATAGATACAACCGGTGCTTTTTTTTTATGGGGGCATGCAGCGGTACGCACACCTCTAAACATTTTGTGAATCAAAGTTTGGCCTCATTGAGGGACAGTATTTCAATACGAGTAGGGAAATGAGAGTACCCCTAAACATATTTTTTTTGGGGGGGGAGCACTGGATACAACTGTTGCAACTTTATTCAGGAAGGCTGATATCTGTGGATTTTTAAAACACCCACTAATTGGAAGTAGTTGGAAGTAAAGCTTTAAAACTAGATGTTATGTCTAAAAATGTTAGTAATGAAATTACATTCATGTCAGAGGCAATTTTCTGTTTTTCTTAGCTTTAGTTTTATCCAGGGCTCACTCATGAGAAAAAATAGTATTGCTTTAAGTAGCCAGAGATGCAGACTACAAAACACACTACAAACCATCAGATTAGCAGGAGGTAAACAAATCATTTGAGGGATTTCACTACCTCAGAACATAAGAGCCTGGAATCTATTCTGGTTTACTAAAAAAGGGGGAAAGGAAGAATTTGAAGTGTGATTATGATCAAACACTTCTTGTTTCACTCAAGCCAGACTTTAATAGACTTCTTTTACTATCTTTCTTTCATTTGTGTTAAAAATGAAGAATCATCTCTACATCGCAGCAGACTCTGCACAAACTATGAGCTGGGTCTCAAGCAAGGCCACAGGTCCTGAACACACACAAACTTTTTGATAAAACAAGGGTATAAATTTCTAAACTGTCTTTTTTAAAAAAACAACAACAACAACCTGCTGTAGAGTTCATAGATTATTTTATTAGTGCTATTCCCCATTTTTAGATTCCCTCCAATATAATTTCTTCTTCTTCCATCCATGTCCCACCTCCTTATCATAAACAATGTCACTGATTTGATATAGATGCATACATGTGCTCTCCAAAGCTTCATTTCCCCATTAATGTAATGGATTTGAAGTTCAGGCTAGACCCCACATGTACACCCTCATCCTCTCTCTCTCTCTCTCTCTCTCTCTCTCTCTCTCTCTCTCTCTCTCTCACACACACACACACACACACACACACACATGCACACCATGCTTGGGCACTGCATTGCATTCACATCACAGCCAAGGTCCCACCCCTCACGGCAATCCCTTCACCTCCGTTCCATTCCCATATCTGACTTGGACATAATGGTGTGGTTGGGTGGTCCAGTTCTTGAGCATTCTATTCAGACTATGAACTAGCCAAGCAGATTTTATGGCACGAGGCATAGTGGAGCATAACAGGTAAGTCATCAGCTTGCTGTGTTGTGAAATCATACAAACGCACAAGAAGGATTTTGAGCATAATGTTTTCTTCCCATATAAAAGTTTATAGATACACTCCCACTGATCCAAATCCTTGCCTTGTGGCTGAATGAAAACTTGCTCGGTACATATGGATATGATGGCTGAGATAAACTTTCTGCCACTAGTCTTTGTTCAGAGTACAAACCATATTAAATAGCCTGTATGTTGGAAACAAGGTTTAGTGCATAAAACTCTCAGGATGTGATGTGGATGAACTATTTTAGCACTGTTCCTTTCCCAAGAAAATAATTTCCCTCTCTCAGATGACTGAGACCATGCTATGGGAAAAGTATGTGAAATATTTCCCTTGGAAAGCTTAAAATAGTCTGTGCCGGAATGCAATATTTATTGAACCGAGTGTCCTAGAGAAACAAAACTTGCTAAAACCAAACTAGCTCGAAAAAGCTCCTGATATAAACATCCATGACACTGATTCTTCAAATGTGGTCCATGGACCACCAGTGAGGCAAAATGTACATTTAGTTGGTCCTCAAAACCAAAGATAAAGGGAAATACTCCTTTTCCAGAAGAGTAGCAAATGTTGATTTACAAGATACAGGATTGTATCCAGCTAAATCAGAGTAGACTCATTGAAATCAAGTTAGTCATTTACACTGATTTCAATGGGTCTACTGTCTTCTAAGTAAAGCTTAGTAGGACAGCTCACATTCTTTAACATCCAGGTGCAGCCATACTAAATTTGATATAACTGGAAAAGAGAACCATTGCTAGTTTATGAGTAAGCACCACATGTACCTAGAGGTGCCTCACTTTCTAAAGGCAGTGAGTGGTCTCTCGATGTGAGATCAGTCAAGCAAGAAATAGACTATCAGGCTGAATTGTATTAACACTGCAGAGTGTGTTATTTTATTTATAGGAGTGCAAGGCTGTATATATCCACAGGGACAGCTAACATTTGTGTGCTTCCAATGATATGTGCATGGCTGGACACTAATCACGTGAGCCTTTGTGCAATGAATGTGGGCTGCATACATGTGTATACCCACCAACATTTCTCTGATGAAAATAGGGACATCCTACTCAATAGTAGTAGGAGTAGTAGGAATGTTTATTATTTATATCCTGTCCATCGGACTAGGTTGGCCCAGTCACTCTGGGTGGGTACCAACATACATAAAAACATAATAAAACGTTAAACATGAAGAAGAAGAAGAAGAAGAAGAAGAAGAAGAAGAAGAAGAAGAAGAAGAAGAAGAAGAAGAAGAAGAAGAAGAAGAAGAAGAAGAAGAAGAAGAAGAATAGTAGTTTGGATTTGATATCCCGCTTTATCACTACCTGAAGGAGTCTCAAAGCGGCTAACATTCTCCTTTCCCTTCCTCCCCCACAACAAACACTCTGTAAGGTGAGTGGGGCTGAGAGACTTCAAAGAAGTGTGACTAGCCCAAGGTCACCCAGCAGCTGCATGTGGAGGAGCGGAGACGCGAACCCAGTTCACCAGATTACGAGTCTACCGCTCTTAACCACTACACCACACTGGTTGCCTTTCCATATACATGGATGTGTATCTTCTGAAGGTTGCATACTTATCTCATTGACTCGGTGGGTCGCATAACTCCAAACCCTTCAACATTTCTCCCATGAAAATATGGACGTCCTACCATGCTCTCCAACATTTCTCTGATGAAAATAAGGATGTCCTAAGGAAAAGTGGGATGGGATCAAATCAGAAACCGGGACGGCTTCTGTAAATCCAGGACTGTCCTTGGAAAATAGGGGCACTTGGAAAATAGGGGCATATCAGAGCCCAATTTTCCAGAGTGTCCTCTGGAGTTAGTTAGCCTGGAAAGTCTATACTCTTCCCCAGTCCCTACTGTCAAAAAGTGTTGGCATGTAAACAGGGAACCCAAGCAGCATATCCCCGCAGCGAACCAGGTGATGGAATTGGCAGGTGTTTTGGTTGTTTCGATGTCAATGATGTCCCATTGTTCAGCACTCTCGCTGTAAGGAACATTTCCAAAGTGGAAAAAGTTTCTCTGGCTTAAATAGGATAAATAGGAACATTAGGAACACAAAGAAGGCTCAAGGGCTTCACAGTGAGTTGCGTTATTCTCAATTCTGCTATGAAACTCCCATTGAGATCAGTGAAAGTTCCAAGTGCTCCTCTTCTTAACAACTTCTCTATGGAAAGCCACGAAAATCTGCTCTCATTTCAGCATTCTCCTTTTGATGTGTACTGGCTTAACGTTCCTTTTAAAAAGAAACCTGTGCCATAGTTAAGTTTGAAAAAGAAAAGAAGAATATATGTTTTCCTTGAAATTTAATTACTGGAAGAGCAATGCTCCTACTAAGTGACATGAATTCTGAATATACTTTAAATCCACATAAAGGTTAACTTAGCATCGTGGTGCCTTATTCTATTCAAGCGGCGTTCCAGCATCTTAAAGTTGTCAGCAGGGTGACACAGCATGTTTAGGACTTGTTGGCGTAGAATTTACTGTGCCTAATAAAATGTTCTTCGGCTGCTTTATATCCAGCATATCATTGAGACAACACAGTTCTTCTGCCAGTAGTAAATTCACCTATCTCAGATATGCAGTTACATGCAAGCCGGCGGCTGCTTAAAGTTTCAGCCATAGGGAGGGCGGAGAGCAAAATAAAGGCATTTCCAGCAACCTGGAGTGCTGGAATAGAATACAATGTGGCTTTAGTCGAGACAGCTAAGGGCTGTGCCATGATCTCTGGGTTTAATGCCCCCTTTCCTGTCAGTCACCACTCGCAACATCCAAGGTTCAAGGAACATTGTCTGACTAAACTGTTAATCAAATAGATACTTGCCATTAGCATTTTAAAATTTGGGTGATATAATTCAGAAAGGATGCAGCTAGAAGTTAGCATGGGTGGGTAAGGAATTGGTTGATCTCAAAAAAACTGATGTATCTTTGCTCCTCTGTGGGTGTGAGTGTGTAGGCACAACTTTCCCTGCTGTTGTCACACAGGGAATTCCAAAGTGCAGCTGTTGAAATGTTTTCTGAACTATGAGGAATATATGTAACAACACAGGTGTTCCTAGGGAAAACACTCAATTTAAGAGCATCACAATTTTCTACTGCAGCATTATGTAAGAAGTCCAGGGGGATGAGTACAGTGGTACCTCGGTTTATGAACACAATTGGTTCCGGAAGTCTGTTCATAAACTGAAGTGTTCATAAACTGAAGCGAACTTTCCCATTGAAATTAATGGAAAGTGGATTAATCTGTTCCAGACGGTCCGTGGAGTACTTAAACTGAAGCGTTCATAAACTGAAGCGAATTTTCCCGAAAGTAATGGAAAGTGGATTAATCCGTTCCAGATGGGTCCGCGGCGTTTGTAAACCGAAAATTCGTAAACCGAGGTGTTCGTAAACCGAGGTTCCACTGTATGTTCTTTACATACAGAAATAATTTCAGTTCTTGTATTCTGCTATTTCTTTATTATATGACATGTAACCCAGAATCTAACAGCTCAGAAATGCCTCCAGCGTCCTTTCAACATACATCAAAAGTGAATTTAAACAAGCAGGTGACTCATTTTCCTTATGAGCTGAAAAATATGCAAATATGAAAAATTCTTCATTTTCAGTTTATTTGGGAAAGCACAATTCTTGTTTGCCTTAAATTTCATGCAAAGGAAATCACCTGCTGTTGTGCAGAGTCCTAATTAGAAAAAGAAATGGGTTCCTTTAAAATATGGCCAATAGATGTATATGCGTTTATGTATGTAAAATGTATACACCACTTGATTGTAAAAAAAAAAATTAAAACAGTTAATAAAAAAATAAAACAAGAACATTGTCAATAAAAAGAATTAAGAATATTATATAGTTAGGTAAGTCTCCCAGAGTGGCTGGGGCAACTCAGCCAGATGGGTAGGGTATAAATAATAAAATTATTATCATCATCTATTGTTTGTTTGTTATATTAAGAATTGCTATATTTTAACTATGACACTTTGTTTTCATTGCCAAGAATACAGTAAGGTATGTCTTAGCCAGGCTTCATTTTTATTTTTATTTTTTTATTTCATAAGATTCATATACTGTTTGATGGGGGGGGACTTAAAGCAGTTTACAAAATGATAAAACAATAAAATCAAAGGGGGAAATATAACAAGGGTTTTAAACATACAAAAATATAAAATACTAAAACAAATTAAAATTTACATCAACTTTCTAAGCATCTGGATAAGTTTGTCTAAAGAACAATGTTTTTAACCGGTGCCAAAAGGAATACAGTGACAGCACCTGCTTGGTATCAATAGGCGGAAAGTTCCAAATTATTTTTGCTGCCACATAAGACTGAGTTACTACAAATGAGAACAGGTATTAAGTTGACCCTGAAGTAATGCCACTTCCACCAATCGAAACGTATTTGGGCAAATGCTGGCGCTGGAGGGTCCCTGCCCTGTGGGATGAGGGGTGGGATAACTGGGATTGAGTGCAAGAATAGCAATGGGGATATTTGCAGGAGGGTAGGGGCCCGTGAGCTCATCCTGGGTCTACCCTTCATTCAGTAGAAATCGCAGAGCTGGGAATTGCTGATTAGGGTTTATGATGACCCCAAGTGAGAGATCATAAGGTAACTTCCATATTGTCAGAACAATAAAGTTGGAGGACAATCCCAGACATGTTTACTCAGAAACGAGCTCTAGTAAGTTCAGTAGTACTTTCTCTGAGTGGGTGACTTCAGCTTTAAACTGTTTGCATAGCAGATGAGTCAGAGGATGCTCAGGAGTTGCATTCATATCTATCTATCTATCTATCTATCTATCTAGCTATCTATCTAGCTATCTATCATCTGTGCTTCCTTTACTGCACTTTACTTTTACATATATATACCGTATTTCTGCACTGCCTTACCACATCTGAAAGGGAGAAGTGTGCTAAGAGGAAGGCACACTTCACAAACCCTCACCATGATCAACTTCTGCCTGGAAACCTATGTCTCCACTGTGGAAGGACGTGTGGATCCAGAATTGGCCTCCACAGTCACTTATGGTCTCACTGTTAAGACTGTGTTCGTAGAAGACAATCTTACTCGACTACAAGTGATCGCTAAAGAAGAAGAGACCACACATTATGATATACAGAAATCGGAAGAATTATGTGCACCCTGTTTTTCTATAGGATGGGGGGAGGATAGGCAGATGGTTTCTAATTCCATCTGCTCCTATGTGTTCCTAGAGGCTTGGATTTCACGAGGAATGTGTGTGCATACTGTGTGGCTTTCAAAGCACTCGGAATATTATTTAAACTTAGCCTTGAGAAATGCTAAGCAACAGCTAAATGTCAGGCCCTTGCAAGCAGGCAGGACCACCCTGCAGGTAGCTACTGTATTTTCATGCCCAACCCAAGTACGAGAAGCTCTGTGAGGGCCAAGCAAATCTTTACAATGTCAATTTATCTTGCAAATTTAGGCTGCAGTCCTAATTCCATTTACCTAGAAGTAAACCATATTTAATTCAATAGGATTTACTTCGGAGCAGATATGGTTTAGATTGCACTGTTAATGGCTAATTTATTATACTGTATTGTTATTTGTCTATTCTAATGAGCTATATAACAATGGGGGTGTTTTTAGGGGGGAAAGGGTGCTGGTACTCCTGAAGTTGTTATAGTAAGTGCCACACTTTTAACATGGGGGGGGTGGTTTTGCTGGCACTGCATACCCTTGAGTATCTCCAGAAAAAGCACCGATAAGAATTATATACATAACTAGCTGGCCCTGCCACACGTCGCGGTGGCTCAGTTTGTTAAATGGAGTCTCAGAGTCCCACTTTAGACTCCCCTCACCTTCAGAGTCCCCCTGTTTTTCGTGTGTTATGTTTACATAGGCACATCCCTGTCTCTCCCCCCACCCTGTTCCAACCCATTACCTATCACTGTCTCTCCTCCCCCCACCCCCCGGTTCATCCCTGTGATTGGGCCCACCCTGTCCTGACCCATGACCTATTTGGCCCCCACCCCAGGCAGGCCCCTACCTCCACTTGGCCTAGTCTGGAAAGCCAAGCCAAGATACTGTGGAGAGGGCAGGTTTCCTCCCTGTGTCTCCCCCACCCTGTTCCGACCCATTACCTATCCCTGCCCCCTATTCCGCCCCCCCCCCGGCAGGCCCTACCTCCACTCGGCCTAGTCTGGAAAGCGGCCTAGTCTGTAAAGGCGAACCTGTGGAGAGGGTAGGTTTCCTAGGTGAAGTACCAGTGTAGCCGTTGCTAGAGGGTGCTGTGTTGCAATCTCTCCTGTGCTCCCAGCATGCACTTGTGGGTGATTTGTGAGTTCTGGAACACAGGGTTTTACCTGGCGTAGCTGACACATCTGTGTTTGAAAACGGTCTGGGGACACTTGTGCAGTCACATTTGACTTTGTGTCCAAATTTCAACGCTATCAGTCAAGCCGTTTTGTTGAACATTGGAGAGGAACATACCCAGTTTACATATATAGATAGATAGATAGATATAGATATAGATATAGATATAGATATAGATATAGATATAGATATAGATATAGATGTGTACATTTTCTGAAGAATTGCAGAAAATTTATCTAATTCTAACAGAGCTGTAAAATTAAAATGGTAGAAATGCCTTCTTACAGAAGTATCAGGTGCAATTCATATATTCTGCTAGTGTAGACAACTTGCAGCCCACAATCAGGGCTTGATAAACCTCCCCTTTATGTTCTGTTTGCTGGGGCTTTCAAAAACACATTGTGGGGTGGGAAAAGCCTTGTGGAACGTGCATATTTTAATGTCACTTTGTACATTCTTGTTGCAATATGCACATTCTCTGGTCAGTATGCATAGTCTCCAAGAAGCAAGTGGGCTCCCCCCCCCCTTTATTCCAGAAGTGTGCAATTCCTTTTTCAAAGATGGCCAGGTGTATGTGAAACAAGTCCTGGGAGATAAGATTGAAGGAACTGGTGGTGGTTAGTCTGGAGTTGAGAAGGCTACAGGAAGGGGGTGGACACTTAAACACACTCTTCAAGTACCAGATGGGCTGTCACAAAGAGGGGGTGAAAGATTTGTTCCTGCTGATAAAGTAGGCAAGATTAGATCAAATGGGCTTAAGTTATAAGAGGATAAATTTTGGTTGAACATTAAGAAAGACTCCATGGCAAGAGCAGTTTTACACTGGAACCAATTACCTGGGGAGAAGGTACAGATATAAGAAGGCAACTTTTCCTGTACTGCCCTAATAGTTGTTGCATGCAGCACTGTTTCTGTTCCACTGCAGTTCACCTTCCGCTATAAACTACAATACATATTTGGCTGTCCACTGTGGCAAAATTATATAATAATTATGTAAGTTACATTGCCTATTGCATTATTCCACCCCATTCATTTCAATGCAAAGGAAACACAAAAAGCAAATGAGGAAATGATATAATTAATCACATATCATTTACAACTGAAAGCAGCAGTAACAGTGAATATCAATCATGTTCACTGGATTGATGTCCCTTTCAAACATGGGATGGATAACCCAATATAGACCATCTTTGGTCCCATTTCTGTTTTGGGCAGAATTCTCTGATATCCCTAACTGGTGGAAGGTTGAGCTTTCTTTCACTCAGCGGACAGAATGAAGCAGCGGCTGGAGAACCAATTTTTTTTTGGATGTGTGTGTCCTAACTGTGAATCGGCTGCACTGAGAAGAGGGTTGCACTTCATGGCCAATGCTACGCCTGTAAGAAATTTCTATTTTCAAGCCTTTTAAAAATCATTATTTGGAAGATTTATTCATGCTAAAAATCCGAATGACTTTGACACCATAGGTAACTCACCAGAATCTTCTGTGTTACAAAGATCCAAATCTTTACATAGTTCACAGATCCCTTTACCAGTGGACAAATTTTGCCCATTATTGCAAAGCTAACTTAATTTGCATCACCTAAATGAAGCAAGTATCATATGCTGCCATTGTGATTTGTGCCATGCTTCCAGACCATGCAAATGCACAAAGCGCGTTCTCTTATAGAAGAGAGCGCAGGTTGCGGAAGGGTTAAAAGACATCTCCCAGGTTGGGGGTGGTGTAGGATGAGAGAGAGTGTGATTGGGCCCCTCTGGGTTGCTGGGGGGGAAAGCATGTATCAACTTTGATTGACAGACAGGGTCCCTTAAAGACTCGACGTCCAGCAATTCAGTTTCACTTTTGCAAAGTGCTTCGGATCGCCCTCCTGCCCACCGCTTTTTCTTAAGGTTTTAGCCTGACATTGCTTTGCCTCTCATGGGGTCACTTGCTTTGCATGGGCCCAGCAGGAATTTTGCCATTTGGCTGATTGGCTGTTGCCATTTGGTTTTTGCCTACTGCTTAGCAAATTGTCACAACTTGTTAGGTTGGCGGTTAGGCATTGGTTAATAATTCTTGGTTGGTGGAGGGGCATGGTATGGAGATGCCTACCCCTCAATAAAATGTTGCTGCTCATAGAAGTATTCCGTTAAAGGAATCCTGGGGCTCCGGGGCTCTAGCCCATACACCCCCGCAAAGGACGGGGCTGGGGCCATTACAGACCACGAGCCTTGGGGAAAATTTCTGGTCGAGGGGAGAGTGCCTGCACATAGCTACCTCCTCTCCCACGGGGTGTTTACTTGACTTCCCTATACGATTAGGGAAGTCGCAGCTGATCTGTCTCAAGCGGGGGAACAGATGGATTAACCAATGCCTAAGCCAACACTCACATTTAAATGTATTTAAATAAAGTTGTGGCCAAAATAATGCCAAAAACCCAAACTAAAATTCTGTGTGTGGTGTGAGTTTTTTTGGGGGGATGTCTGGTGACCTCGACACGTAATGCAATTCTTGATAGCAATCTAAATAGGACTTAGGGATTCCACTATCTGGGACTGATCATGGGATTCCGCCACCTCCCCCATAGAGGATCCAAGTTGTGAGACCTTCTGAGGCATCAGACTAGGCCTGTACTGTTAATGCAAGTAAGAAATATTGTACAATTAAAATGCAGTTCAAACTATGTAAGCAGACAGCCTAAGATCTATGTGCGAGCTTTGTATTTATGGCTTTACTTTCGCTTGTAAATTGCTTCGTTTATATTAAAGAGGGGGGAATCACTTAACATTTAACTTATACAAAATACTTGGCTATTGCCATTTAGCTCCTCAGTTCACAACTAATGATTTACATAAAACAGCAACAGGAGGCTACATTTAGAGAAAATGTCACAGAGTCTTATTATCAGATCGTCATTAGAAATACTATTAGCCAGTTAATAGTTCAACAGCATTACAGCATTCCTTTCTATGAAATTACATCTATTGTATCACACAGTGCAAGATGTCATGCCCTGATTTCTGCCCCCTTTTATACTGCTGTAGACTCCCTACGTGGAAGTGGTGAGAGGTTCTAGGGGTAGTCCTGTAATGTTTATTTTCTTTGTCGGATTCAAGAATGCTTGAAATGGATGGTGCCTTTGTAATATTTGCTTAACATAGTGAAAAGTAAATACAACCATATAAGATAGAATAGCCTGCATCATATTTCAAGACAGTTCTCCCCCCCCCCCAAACACACCCCAGCAGCCCACACACCAGCTTCTGGCAAAATCTAGGTACAAAATTTGCAGTGCTCCCCCCCCCCCCCAAATTCTGTTCAAACTCTCTGCTCCCCTCCCTCAACTGAGGGAGTTTCACCTTCTCCAAGCTTGGAACTCCAAGCTTGGATGGATATCTCATTCCAAAAACTTGAGAGATACTCAGCAATTAAGATCTTCTCCTGTCACTAGCTCCCCTGAAATTACGGTATTCATCAACCAATTATCCTGAACTATTAGCCAGCAATCAACCCCAGAAAGGAATGGTTAGCAAGCTGCAATAACCTTGATAATAGTTCTTTTTCTGAATACAATTAAGTATTTTCAAAGGGAGAAAATAAATGTTATAGGAACAAAAATGCATAAATCAAGCCAAAAGTTCATTTGCAATGGTTTTTTTTAAAAAAAGGTTTTTGTTACACTGACAAACTCTCAGCTGTATTTGCTTGGTTCAGACTTGAAGCAGACAGAACTGATTAAAAAAATAATTAGTGTTTAGGCCACACTAGCCTTGGCAGGTGTTAAGAAGTTAGCATAGTTGAAAACCACTAGTTATAAGAAATAGTTCAAGTCGAGTGGAGTTAACACTCTAACTTTTAAACTGCTTATATAGCTAGGCTCAATATGTTTTTTCCATGAACTCTGTTTTCCTTACTCTGTCTCCTAATGGCATTGACTGTAAAACTGTTTATACCATCACTTAATCCTGAGATGAAAATGTGGACAGAGAAAAGCTCTTCAATTATCCCACACCTCACACTTAACTTGCTGCAGCATGATCAATGTATTGCAATAGCAATCATGCGCACAAGCACCTAGTAATAACGAGAAACTAAGACTGCAATCCTATTCACGCTTGCAGAGGAATAAATCTCTTTGTATGCTGCAGGGGTTCATGAATAGGATTGTGCTGCACACAGCACAAAGTTGCCTTATTATACAAAGTCAAACAATGGGACAATTTAACCAAGCATTGACTAAACTCTGCTCTCCAGTTAAGTTGCAATTTTAAACTTTTGACATGAAATAACATAAAGGTTACAGGTAAGGGAGAATGGGAGGGTTTGCTTCTTCAGCAGGCTGAGCTGAGAGGCCACGTGTCGCTGCCTGGCTGGTCATGGATGTGGCCAATACCCAGCCAGTCAACAAAGGAATTCCTTAAGCTCTGGGCCCTGATTGGCCCATTTGAACCTGGCTACTTGCCTGGAGGCAATGCCCCCATGATCGTGATGGCTATGGGGAATTGCCCTTGGCCATCAACCATGCAGTTCCAGCTAGCCAGGAAGGAGGAGAAGAATAAAGGTCTGCAACCCCCCCCCCCCCGAAAGTGGTGAGCACCCATTTCTGCCCATGGATACTTAAAAACCAATTGTATGAAATTGATCCTCAGATGGCTTTGTGTTGAAAGAAGTCAAGGCCTGTTTGGGCCAGCTGAAAAAGGCTGATAAAGAAGGCAGCCAGAAAGAAATGGCTGCCTGAATTGCACGACATATGGCAAAAAGACGATAGCTACAGGTAGAGAATATAATTTTAAGGTCAGAGATAAACTCATGATACACCTCTCCCTGGCACTACTACCAACCTTTTTACTAATTAATTAAAACAAAAACAAGCAGAGCAAAGAAAAAAGGTTGTAGTCCTCTCCATGCTGTTTTAGTTTTCTATTTCCAGGGATTTTTCTTTTCTTTTCTAAAGATAAGAGTTTTCCAGAAATGCCATCCATCAGTGCAGAATGGAGGGTTATGTTGATTCTAATGGGTGCATTGATTCAGGACCCTTTACTTTAACAACAACAACAACAACAACAACAACAACAACAACAACAACAACAACAACAATTTATATACCACCCTATACCATGAGGTCTCAGGGTGCTTCATACACACAGAGAGAGACACACACCAGTGTCAGTTTTCTGAACTTTGGTCAACTTTGTATATATTATATGCTTCTCTTCTAGTCACAGTTCTTAATTATTTTTCCATTAATACTTCTTTTGGAGATGGGAGGGCCTTACTATAGTCTTGAACTGGGGGCTGCCCTTTTCTTAATCCAGTACATTTTCAAAGCACTTTTAGTCAGTAACATACTACAAAGACAGACAGAACAGAACCCGAATTACGCCATAAGAGAAAAATAGAAAGTTTTTATTTGTTTTTAAAGGGGTGGAGGTGAGTGTCAGCAAGATTAACCAGCCTTAGTCATGTTCATTTCTCTTCATGGAGGCAGAAGACTCGCGCATCACACACACACACACAGCCCTTTCCAATTTAATTTGAAGACCTGCAGACATTTGACCTGAATCTTGTGTTTGGAATCACAAGCCCCTTGAGTGCTGCTTTCTAACAGCAGTAGTTCAGGGGAGCACGTTATCGGCTTCTTTTGAAACTGGCACCTTTCCAAGTACATGGTGCCATTAAAAAGGGGGGAGGGGTAACGAAAAACCCCAAGCCAATCTCTTGCTCACTCCAGAGACAGAAGAAACATGCTGTGAAGGGTGGTGGTTTTTTCCCCCTCTTTTGGAGAAAGACAGCAAATTGTAAACATATGAAATTAGCTGGTCTAATTTGATGATTTCTACAGACTGCTAAGATTATATTGTTTTCCAGGATGCACCTTACTTATAGTTTTACTGTCTTTGGCTTGCGTCCTGAGGGCATGGTTTTCTCCTCTCTCTCTCTCTCTCTCTCTCTCCCTCTCTCTCTGATATCTAAAAATGTATTGTGGTCTTTCTGTTTCAGGGGTTATGAAAGCAGCACAGCAAACAAGCCCCTGCAACTGTACTTCAGAAAGACAACCACTGAAACTGTAGTTAATGTTTAACTTTCCATGACAGCGGGGCATTGACCAAAGATGCTTTTGAAGGTCCCTGCATCTGTTGTGACTGACGTCACACCAGCAGCCTGGATTTTATTCGAACCTGCCTTTAAGAACACCACCCTTGCTTTTGGGCATGGAATGAGCATGCACGCTTGACATTGTAGGTACCCTTTGTGGGATCGCACGTGGTGCTACAGTTCCCAGGGAACTTACTGGCAAAACAGGGACTGGCCTGCCTCTCAGTGTTATTATTTGGAGGCTCACGCCCAGCCTCTGTAGTCAAGTTTCATTGCTGGGAGGGGGGCAGTCCCATTTATATAGAGGGGGTGGAGCCGACAGTAGCCAGGCAGTCGACTCATGAGATTCACCCACCCTACCCTCCCTTAGTTTAATCTTTTCTTGTCCGCAGGTTAACTTTTTCTTCCTGTTTAGCAGGTGCTGCTATGGTCTTTGACTGGTTGCTGTTGAAGGACCGGGAAGAAAATTTCCTGCATTGGCAGCTTTTATCTTCCCCGTCACAATTTGGCGGTTTATGGCCTTGGGTGGAATTCTTTATTCTTTTCTTCCCTATAATGGGGGGGGGCATGAAGTGGTGACTCACCCCCCTGCAGCAGTGATTCCAGGGTGCCCGCTTAAAAGGGTGTCACTCTTAATGGGTGTCACTGGCATAGGTGCCAACTCCCTGATTGAAAAATCTGGGATCGGCAGTTGTGCGGCACCGGAAGTCGTGCTGCGGCCATTTTGGAACTGGGCAGAACAGCATTGGAAGTTGCTTCTACGCATGCTCTGCCCATTTCCAAAATGGCCACAGCACCAGAAGTCGCGCTGCGGCCATTTTGGAACTGGGCAGAGCAGCACTGGGAGTCGCTTCTACGCATGCTCTGCCCATTTCCAAAATGGCCGCAGCGCCAGAAATCGCTTCTGCGCCTGTCCAGAGACTCCAGACATGCGCAGAAGGAGCCTCCCCAGACCGGTAAGAATCCGGGGGATTTACGGGGTTTTTTTTTAATCCGGGCTGTCAGCGGGAAACGGCTGGAAAAACGGGGGTTTCCCGGGGAATACGGGAGACTTGGCAGCTATGGTCACTGGCCATACACTGAAATGTTGTCAGTGAACTACCCTGCGTGCAGGGGAAAGGTGTGGGCTGCTTGCGTACACATACGTCTCGCAGTGCACCCCTATATCCCATTTACTCTGATGTGCCCCAGTTCCCCTGGCTGGGGGGCTGGGAGGGATACATACCCATGGCCTAAGCCAAGGTCTTCCTACATTCAGAAGTATAATAAAGTTGTGGCCTAATTTTAATTCCATAACATGTTGTCAGAGTCTTTATTCCTTTCTTATGATCCCTAGGGGCTGGGGCTGTCGCGGCCTGGTCACACAATAAGCCACTTCTGATGATGCACTTACAGCTTCGCTCAGTGTCCCATGAAGAATTTTCCTACAGTGGGTTCCTAGTGCCGTGCAGTAATTTACAAAATTCATATGCATCTGCTTGAGGAGAGGAAAGCACATTACGGTAGGGCAAGCAACTGGCATGGCTTACTTTGTGGTTTTACTGCCTGCCTCACAAATACATTATTTGTTTATTTAAAGTCGGTCTTTCTGTGCACATTTTAATGATTTACCCTTTTAAATTAGTACAGAAATGGGATAGGACAGACCTCTAGAGTTGGGATGAACTGGAATTCTATGGATTTGTCCCTCCCTAAAGAAGTCATCAGTATCTTTCCACAGTGTCTTCTTGGTGGGAGGCATCTACCAACCATTGCTGCTAAGCAACCTTTGAACATGTAACTACCCTGCAATAGTGTTGTGTTTGGAGCTACAGTAGAAACGTGTCATGTTCTGTGATAATGCAGTTCTAGAATGATGGTGCAGTACTTCAGTGGAGGGGAAAACAAGAGTAGAAGTTTATTTAAATGTTCCAAAGCTGAAAGGAATGGTAAGCTCAGATCTGAGATAACCAAGGATATATCTAAAGCCTTTTTTTTTCCTCCCTGGTCTTTCAAATAGTTTGTTAGCATTGAAAAATGGAGTAGTTTTGCATTCAGTTTCTCTGCTTCCTTGAGACTTGGAGAAAATACTTACTTCATTCATCACCCAAATATAGCAGCTACTTACAAGATATGTGGATCTGTCTGCTTGTCTGGGTGCCTTGTCTTTCTCTATGGAAAATGAAAGCTCACTGTTTTTATCCTCTTGTTTGTTTTCCTAGCTGACTCATCATGTATCTATGGCTGTGTGAATAATGGAAAGAAGTGCTTTCTTGGCAGTGCAGTGCAGTGAATAGATCACTGACAGCCCTTGGTTCAGTATGCTGCCCTGAATTAATAGACCATAGGGAACAAGATAAATCAATGATTTAAATTAGAAAAGTAGGCTTATTTAAATCATGTTTCCTACAGATACTACATATATTTCCTAAGTCTGACCACCAATCCAATTTCTTTTTTAAAAAGTATTATTATTATTTTACTTTTGCAAATGTATTAAGGAAAGAAAAGGGGGAAACAAAACAAAGAAAAATGACAAAACGGAAACAAAATTGTCAGCTTGCATCCACAGACAATAAACACGAATGCATTCGTCTTCATTTACACATACAGATGGATAGATGTCCTCTAAATGTCTGAATAGATATCCAAATATAGAAAACAGCAAGAAAGAGCCACACTAGTTCTTCCTAAGCAAATAATGATCCCTGGACCAATCCTGGTTTGATCATCCTGGCTTGTTATATCTGACCTAAGCCAAAGTGTAAACGCTCATGCAGCAAGTCTGTTACTAATTAGAGCCTCTGAATAAATATATATTTAGCTGCATGTGATAAATGGCAAAGGTATAAATAAACATAGCTTCAGTTGTACATATAATAATTTGTACCATATTTCAGCTTAAACTGAAAGACTCCAGAACTTACAAACTAAATTTAGGTGCCTAGTCCCATGTCTGGCCATATCAAATCTGGAAAAAATTAGCTCCAACCTATATAGAACAAGAATGGAGCCAGCTCATGTGTTGCCTGTTAGTTAGCATCCAGAATTGCAAAGCAGTCTAATGTTCAGAACTGGAAATTTTCTTTACTGGGCTTAAATGGTCGCATTCCATGGGAGCCCTTTCTGAATAGGTAATACATTATAAAACCCTATTGGTGCCTTTCAGGTGTTTTGGACTATAGCTCCCATCAGCCCTGCTGTCTGGGGATGATGAGAGTAGGACGCCAACAATATATTTGGGTCCCAGTTTGGTGAAGTCTGTAGTAGAATATATTTGTTAAAAGTTTGTTGAAACCATTCTGTCGCTTTTAAGGGTTGGGTGAGAGCTGTATGATGACACCCTTACATTTTTATTATATGTACGCACACACTCAGAGTCGTGAAATGCTCATTGCCTCTAAAATTCTTACATACTTTCCAAATCAATTGTGCATCCTATGTAAAAAATGTATACATAACTACAGTAACTAAAACCACCAAACAAAGTAAATTATGCCAAAGAATAATTTCTGAAGGAGGGGGAAAATGTCTAGTGAAAAGCTCTTAAGCCAGCTTCACTTATGAATCATGTAAAAGGAACACCATATGATTACTGGGAAGAAGGAGACTTTGTTGCATTGATTTCCTTTCCTTTCCTTTATTAAATAAAATTTAATAAGCTAAAAATAATAAACATAGCATAACTTCATTTTACATGATCTTAAGGCACTGATGGTCAATACAGGCTCTCCACAGACATGTTTGTGAAATTGGTGGGAGAAATTTGCTGCATTGGTGTGGATGTCTGTACTGAAGAAGCCTACTCATGAATAGCTTCTACAATATAGGTTCCTATGCCATTGGGACCCCCACATGGATGTTTATGGGATAGCAATGTGTTGACAACAGCACAGTCCTGTTTCTTATAATCACATTATGCCCCCCCCACACACACACACAATGTATGTGTAAAGGGAACTTTAGTGAATGAACCAAGATCAAACTGCATCTAATTTAGCTAATGAAGGCTGGTTGTACAGCTGAAATAATTCATGTAACATCATAACCATCCAATCAACATCTTGAGTCAGGCTCCTGGGTCCAATGTCTTGGATCCAATGTCTTCAATCAAACTTCCTTTTCCTTAACTTGTCATACATTTTCTGACCTGTGGCTTGTACCATCTCTAAACATCAGAGCTTCCATATCTTTTCATCATTGGCTCCCTCTGCTCCCACTTTCTTCACGCAGAATGTAGCTCTAGCTATCATCATTGTTCAAACAACTGTTTGTAACCTGGTAAGGTAAAGGTAAAGGTAAAGGGACCCCTGACCATTAGGTCCAGTCGTGACCGACTCTGGGGTTGCGCGCTCATCTTGCATTATTGGCCGAGGGAGCCAGCGTACAGCTTCCAGGTCATGTGGCCAGCATGACAAAGCCGCTTCTGGCAAACCAGAGCAGCACATGGAAACGCCGTTTACCTTCCCGCTGTAGCGGTTCCTATTTATCTACAGTACTTGCATTTTGACGTGCTTTCGAACTGCTAGGTTGGCAGGAGCTGGGACCAAGCAACGGGAGCTCACCCCGTCACAGGGATTCGAACCGCTGACCTTCTGATCAGCAAGCCCTAGGCTCAGTGGTTTAACCACAGCGCCACCTGGGTCCCTAAAGCCAATTCATGGAATTCAGGATGTTCAAGACCTGTTGAATGAATAGAGCATGATTTTTGTTCAAACAAAACTGCAGTTCAAGATGATGATTAGAAATCATTTCAGTTTCTTTCTTTCTTGCTAAGGGCAATAGGAAGCCAGACTCTAATTTATTATCCTCTTGAGGACCCATCCCGCTGGAGAAACGGATCTCCTTATCTACTGAGCCTTCTGGGACTGCTATCAATGGCAGCCTGACGTAGAGCACATTAGAGAAGTCTAGCCACAAAGTTATAAAGGCGGGAATAATGGCCCCCAGGTCTGTATGGGAATAAAACGGTACAGTGTTCAAAATGTTGAAACAGAATATTGCAAATTTCGGCAGTGATATAACCCAAACGCCTCATGAAAACACACATGTTCTCCATTCATTGCTGAGAGAGAGAGGCCAAGGATATATTAAGTGAAATGTTTGTCATTAAGATCAATAACAATTTCATTCAGCACATTTCTTAGTGAACTAATGACTAGTTTGGGTTAGCAACCTTCCTATTTACCTAAGGCCATGAATCCTCCCCGTTAGCCATTAATCAGTACAAACATCATTATGATCATTATAACATAACTGATGGAGTAGCTGACACTGTTAATATACATTTCTAAAAGCACACACAAGCCTCTGTCACCCCTTTCTACTCAAACACTCATCCATTAATCAGACAGGTTGACACAGAACAGATAATTTCAGCAACATAGCACAATTGCTCTGCTGACTGCGTTAAGTGTTACAACCCTCTCTTTGCAACCCTGCATTGGGTTGCAAGATTATTTCTGCTATATAAATGAATGTACTTTTAACAGTTATACTCAGTTCTGTTTTCTTTTAGGGCATGTCTATGTGGATGATGCAGCATATGCTGAGCACATTGAGAAAGAGGCTGGAGTTCAAACATTAGAATTGGTACAAAAATGGGAAGAATCCCAAGACTTCCGGTCTGCCGCGCTGGAATGGAGGCGCAGAAACCTCGCGCTGCGAGGTTTCTGGCATCGCGGAGGGGGGGGAAATCCGCGGGGGCACGCGGATCCCCGTAAATACCCCTGGTTGAGCGTCCAGGGGGCAAATTTTGCCTGGCAGAGCTCCAGAAGCGACTCCTCAGCTGCCCAGGAAGCCCGCAAGAGCCCCTGAGAGCCAGCCGAGTGGCAGTCGCGGGAGCCATTTTAGGCATACCATCGTTACCTCCAAGAAGCGAAGCTCCGAGCCTCCAACCTGCAGGCGGTGGATTCTTCCTGAAAAAGTTACGATCTGGACGAAGTAAGTTGAAATTAATCAATTTGGAACAAGAATTTGGCAGCGGGAGGCGGAGATTAAAAAGGGAAGTCATCTCCCCCCGATTGAGTAACTAAAGATCGCAGCAAGCTAGAAAACCCAGAAATGCTGTAAAAAGAACTTTTTCCTGAGGCAGAGTAAAGGAAAAAGTAAGCGGTGTATTTATCTCTGCAAAAGACTGAGATCTAGTATGAGAAAAGCCCCCTGCGAGCCTGGAGTCGGGTCAAAGGAAAGATCAGCCAGTTTGCTGAATGACGTCACAATACAAAGGAATGTGTCTGGCTGAATGTGAGAGACTGAGAGCTGTAAACAGTGAAAGAGGACTTGTTTTGCCTTGAGGCTGCTCAGTATTGACTCTGAGGAAAAGAAGGAGTAAAGAGAGAGATTTTGACCAAGTGGGACTAGATTCCTGGCTTTTTGCTTGTTTGTTCACTTTTCATTTATATTGGACCAAAACATCAACTCCACTGCCTGTCTGCACAAAGATGGAGGAGGTTTTAGACAAAGGACTAGGAGAGAAGGTTCCAGAGAGTGGACAGGAAGTCACACAGTGGGACTTAATATTGGCAACAATTCTGGATCTTACTAAGCAAGTGAGTATCTCCAAGCTTGATGTAAATTTCCTGAGAGAAGAGACTGTCGAGACATTTGTTTCTGACTTTAAAACACAGGAACCAATAGAAATAGAAGATCAGGAGAAGGGAGAAGAAAAAAGATTGGAAGACCAGGACCGTGCTGGAGTGACGCATGTAAAAAACCTAGAAGAGGAGAAAGATAATATTGAAGGACAATATGCTGAACCAATGGATCTATTTCCTGAAAAGAACACTGTTCTACTGGTGGGAGGGGTGGAACAGGGAGGAAAAGTAGGAGAAAACACTGTTTCACTGGTGAGAGAAGTGAAACAGGAGAGGGTAAAAGCAAAAAAGCACCCCAAAAAAGAGGCTGGGAAAATCAGCGCCCCGGTGAGAGAGGGGAGGATGCAAACAGTTGGGGGGCAGAAAGATGATGAAAAGGTGCAAAGATATAAAGTGATGGGATTACAGAAGAGAGGGGCAAGAGTTCGGCAAAAGTTGGTATGGGACAGACTAGGGGTGGGTTGAGGGGTTCTGGATTATCTGGTATTGTCTGAAATAATATGGTCTGATCTCGGAATGTTTTAAGGATTGTATGAAGAACCTGGCTGATACATCTGGAGACTTCGATTTCAGGGAAGGGGGGCGGGAACTTTGTTGTGTGGGTGGAAGTAAATGGGTAATAAATCTGGATGCGAATCTTATATATTTTTGGGTAAGGGAAAGAGATTAGGGATTAGATAATAATAATTTTGGAGAGAAGATGTTAAGAGAAAAGAGGTCAAAGTATAAGGAGAATGGATAATAGCAATGAAAAAGTTGAAACTTAGAAAAAAGAATGTGAAGTTAGAATGGGAAAATGCGAGAACTATTTTTAACAATAAGAACTCAAGAAGGGGAAATGAGGAAGCCTGAATCTGTTTTTGTTTTTGTTTTTTGTTTTTTTTTGTTTTGTTTTTTGATTGTTGTATTTTTCTTTTCTGTGCTTTTTTCTTTTTTCCTGTATTTCTTGTTAAAATCTAATAAAAATTATATTAAAAAAAAAGGGAAGAATCCCGATCTCGCCTAGAAATGAAAATCTGCACAATGATTTCATTACACTGAAAAGTTTACGTGGGTAATCCATTCAAGAAGTAGGGGGAAAGTAAAGAGGCTCCAGATGGCGGCAGAGATGAGCTACATGGAAAGCTAATTAAAACAAATCAAAATAATAAATGAAAGCAATTTTTGGGTGGAGGGGGACTCCAAATACAACAGGTATTCTAGTCCTAGCTAATCAATATGTGATCATAGACATGATAGCTAAGTAAAACTTCCAGTTACACTACCTCTGAATGCCCGGTGCGGGTATTCAGTTCAGCAGGGCTTTTCTGATTATATATTCAACATGCTCTAGCAAGAATGAGCACAGCGGACAAAGTCACAGACTTCAATATGTGACTTACCTTTCTGGAAAGGGGCTGGAGAAGACGTACAACCAATACCACAAGGTTTCATGTGGTACCATACTGCTAAATTTGTGCTGACAGGTGATCAATAGTGGCAAGCATGACCGCAAGTGTCCATTAAGTTTGAAGAAGAAGGAATTATCATGCCTGGCAGGATGTGTGCATGAGCATTGCAACTTGCAGATATTAATGATAATTTAGGGTTGGTGCTGGCCAATATGCTGTCCTTCAGATGTTGTTGCACTACAGTTCTATCATCTCTGACCATTAGCCATGCTGAAAACAAACCCCTCTGTTGCAGTAAGAACTAATCACGACAATACAAACACTAATAGTTAGTAGAGAATATATAATAGAATAATGATATCATACAAATTATAGGAGTAGGCCAATCAAAGTTCATTTATACAATATAACAGAATGGTAGCGAGGACCATCAAGCCCATAGCTGCCAAGTTATCCCTTATTTTAAGGGATTTTCCCTTATGCTGAATAGGCTTCCTCGCGAGAAAAGGGAAAACTTGGCAGCTATGATCAAGCCGTGTGTTCAAAACAGATGTCTAAGGACAGTCTGACAAGTCTTTCAAAAGTATCAACAGAAGACGTCTCAAAAGTAAAGTCTCTCAATAGTTTTTCAAAGGTTTTAATGGAAGATGTCTCAAAAGCCTCAAAAGGACAGTGTCTCCGGAATGATAATAATAATAATAATAATAATAATAATTTATTATTTATACCCCGCCCATCTGGCCAGGTTCCCCCAGCCACTCTGGGCGGCTTCCAAAAAAAACAGAAATTCTAAAATACAGAAATCCATCAAACATTAAAAGCTTCCCTAAACAGGGCTGCCTTGAGATGCCTTCTAAAGGTCTGGTAATTGTTCTCTTTGACCTCTAGTGGGAGGGCATTCCACAGGGTGGGTGCCACTACCGAGAAGGCCCTCTGCCTGGTTCCCTGTAACTTGGCTTCTCGTAATGAGGGAACCGCCAGAAGGCCCTCGGAGCTGGACCTCAGTGTCCGGGCAGAACGATGGGGGTGGAGACGCTCCTTCAGGTATACCGGACCGAGGCCGTTTAGGGCTTTAAAGGTCAACACCAACACTTTGAATTGTGCTCGGAAACGTACTGGGAGCCAATGTAGGTCTTTTAGGACCGGTGTTATGTGATCTCGGCGGCCGCTCCCAGTCACCAGTCTAGCTGCCGCATTCTGGATTAGTTGTAGTTTCCGGGTCACCTTCAAAGGTAGCCCCACGTAGAGCGCATTGCAGTAGTCCAAGCGAGAGATAACTAGAGCATGCACCACTCTGGAGAGACAGTCAGCGGGCAGGTAGGGACTCAGCCTGCGTACCAGATGGAGCTGATAAACAGCTGCCCTGGACACGGAGTTGACCTGTGCCTCCATGGACAGCTGTGAGTCTAAAATGACTCCCAGGCTGCGCACCTGGTCTTTCAGGGGCACAGTTACCCCATTCAGGACCAGGGAGTCCTCCACACCCGCCCGCTTCCTGTCCCCCACAAATAGTACTTCTGTCTTGTCAGGATTCAATCTCAATCTGTTAGCCGCCATCCATCCTCCAACCGCCTCCAAGCACTCACACAGGACCTTCACCGCCTTCACTGGTTCTGATTTAAAAGAGAGGTAGAGCTGGGTATCATCAGCATACTGATGGACACCCAGCCCAAACCCCCTGATGATCTCTCCCAGCGGCTGCATATAGATGTTAAAAAGCATGGGGGAGAGGACAGAACCCTGAGGCACCCCACAAGTGAGCGCCCAGGGGTCTGAACACTCATCCCCCACCACCACTTTCTGAACACGGCCCAGGAGGAAGGAGCGGAACCACTGCATAACAGTGCCCCCAGCTCCCAAGCCCTCTAGACGGTCCAGAAGGATGTTATGGTCGATGGTGTCAAAAGCCGCTGAGAGATCCAGCAGAACAAGGAAACAGCTCTTACCTTTGTCCCTAGCCCGCCGGAGATCATCGACCAGTGCGACCAAGGCAGTTTCAGTCCCATGATGAGGCCTGAATCCTGACTGGAAGGGATCCAAATGGTCCGCTTCTTCCAGGCGTGCCTGGAGTTGTTCCGCAACCACTCGCTCAATCACCTTGCCCAAGAATGGAAGATTTGAGACTGGGCGATAGTTGGCCATATTGGCCGGATCTAAAGATGGTTTTTTAAGAAGCGGTTTAATAACCGCCTCTTTCAGCGGGTCTGGGAAGGCTCCCTCATGGAGAGAAGCATTTACCAACCCGCGAAGCCCATCGCCCAGCCCTTCCTGGCTAGCTTTTATAAGCCAGGATGGGCAAGGATCAAGGAGACAGGTGGTTGGTTTCATTCGTCTAAGCAGCCTGTCCACATCCTCGGAGGTAACAGATTGAAATTGATCCCACAAAACTTGACTAGACAGGACTCTAGCACTCCCCCGCCCCGGCCCTGCTCCCACGGTGGAGTCTACCTCTTCCCGAATCTGAGCGACTTTATCTGCAAAAAACTTTGCAAAATCATTGCAGGAGATCATGTGGCCCGTACTGGGCCCGGATGGAGCAGGTGGTTCCGCTAAATTGTGAACCACCTGGAAGAGTCTCCTGCTGCTGTTTTCTGCAGATGCGATGGAGACGGTGAAGAAGGTCCTCTTCGCCGTCGCCATTGCCACTTGGTAGGCTCGAAGTTGAGCTCTAGCCCGTGTCCGGTCTGATTCAAAATGAGTTTTCCGCCACCGGCGCTCTAGCCGTCTCAACGACTGTTTCATTGCCCTCAGCGCCGGGGAAAACCACGGGGCTGTCCGGGCTCCATGCAATCTGAGAGGGCGCTTCGGAGCCAGACAGTCAATAGCGCTGGTTAACTCCGCATTCCAGCGGGCCACCAGGGAATCAGCTGAAAGGCCATCGACATGGGATAAAACATCCCCTACCACTCTTTGGAAGCCAATTGGATCCATTAAGTAGCGGGGGCGGACCATCCGAATCGGTCCCACCTCCCTGCAGAGGGAAAGGGTTGCGGAGAAGTCCAGTTGCACCAGAAAGTGATCTGACCATGGCACTTCTTTTGTTTCGCTTTTACTTAATGTCAGATTACCAACATCCATAGAGGTAAACACCAAGTCCAAGGCATGTCCGCGGCTATGAGTTGGGCCAGACTTATTCAGGGACAGCCCCATGGTGGCCATGCTTTCCACGAAGTCCCGAGCGGCTCCTTGTAAGGTCGTGTCGGCATGGATGTTAAAATCCCCTAAGACAACCAAGCTAGGTGTCTCCAGGAGCACATCCGACACGACCTGAAGCAGCTCGGGCAGGGAATCCTTGGTGCAGCGGGGAGGTCGGTACACCAAAAGGAATCCTGTACTGCCTCTATTGCCCAACTTCCAGAACATGCACTCAGAGAACTGGGTCTTCCCAATAGGACGCCTGGTGCAAACTAATGACTTCCTAAAAATCACTGCAACCCCCCCTCCCCGCCCAGATGGCCTGGGTTGCTGTGCATAAGAGAAACCTGGTGGGCAAGCAGCGCCAAGAACGGGCCCATCGGCTTCCTCCAACCAGGTCTCTGTCACACATGCCAGGTCAAATCCTCCATCCACAATCAGGTCGTGAATGGCGGTGGTCTTATTCATCATCGACCTGGCATTGCACAGCAGCACCTTCAGGTCATGTGGGTATCCCTTGCTGATTCCAATATCCGTCCGGTCAGGACCAGACCTGGAGGCAGGGATAGTCCTCAGACAACGACTAAGTCTGCCTCCTCGGTAATGACATGGTCTGGTCTTAGCGTAACTCCTCCTCCTACCCGTGACCACTGAGATTGGTTGTTCCAGTGCACACCCCCCTGTGGAATCTGCCCCAGCCATTTTGCTTGCTGGGACCCCCTCCCGGGCAGCCCTGACCCCTCCCCTTAAAAACAAAATAAAACCTCTGTAAAAAACAGCAAAGAACTCAACAAAAGAAGAACACAAAAAAGACAATAAAACAATAAAACCAAAAACAATAAAAATTACAAATACACTAAAATTTAACAGATTCCCACACCCAACTAAAAATCCCTCCCACCTACCACCCCAAACACAATAAAACAATAAAACCAAAAACAATAAAAATTACAAATACACTAAAATTTAACAGATTCCCACACCCAACTAAAAATCCCTCCCACCTACCACCCCAAAGAAGATAAAAACATTAAAAATTCTTTAAAAAGCATTTTAAAAAGGACTCTGTGCTGTTTCAAGTTCCCCTGGGCAGCACCAGCAGCAGAGCGGCGGCAGCAGTCCTTTACGAGGCCTTCCAGGCCCCGCCCTAGACCAGGTGGAAGGAGGCAGGGACAGGGCCTGTGGGCACTCACAGCAGGAGAGAGTCCTGGGCAGCACCAGCAGCAGAGCAGCGGCAGCAGTCCTTTATGAGGCCTTCCAGGCCCCGCCCTAAACCAGGTGGAGAGAGGTAGGGACAGGGCCTGTGGGCACTCACAGCAGGAGAGAGTCCTGGGCAGCACCAGCAGCAGAGCAGCGGCAGCAGTCCTTTATGAGGCCTTCCAGGCCCCGCCCTAAACCAGATGGAGAGAGGTAGGGACAGGGCCTGTGGGCACTCACAGCAGGAGAGAGTCCTGGGCAGCACCAGCAGCAGAGCAGCGGCAGCAGTCCTTTATGAGGCCTTCCAGGCCCCGCCCTAGACCAGGTGGAAGGAGGCAGGGACAGGGCCTGTGGGCACTCACAGCAGGAGAGAGTCCTGGGCAGCACCAGCAGCAGAGCAGCGGCAGCAGTCCTTTATGAGGCCTTCCAGGCCCCGCCCTAGACCAGGTGGAAGGAGGCAGGGACAGGGCCTGTGGGCACTCACAGCAGGAGAGAGTCTGCTGTTTTGTAATAGTCTTCATCAGCTGATATTTTTCAACAGAATATGTAAGTAAGATACATGCTAAGGATCATTGCTCACTGTGGGTGGGGAAGCTGTGGCTCTCCAGCAGTTTGGGAGGTGGATACTTCAATCCAGAGGAAGGACCAAGCGGGTTCTCAGGAGACTGGCCCACTATGGTGTCACCAGATATCCCACAATGTTGCCACCAGCCAAGGTGGCTCAGATGCCTTTCCCTGTTAGCAAGGAGACATCCCTTTTGAAGGAAGCACCTAGGGAGAAATCTGATAGTGCCCTGCCATCTCCACCCAGAGCTGGCTCTAGGAAGTGTGACTGGTGCAATCACACTGGGCACAGAGCTTTCGGGGCATCAAAGCAGGCACCACCACTATTACCGCAATGGAAGGCGAGAGGCCAGGGGTACCAGATTTTGGCATTGCACAGTGCACCACTGAAATTTGAGATGCCAAGGTCCACCACTGCTCCACCTCCATCTTCAAAGTCATGGAGATGACTGAGCTGGTGCAAATAGACTTGACATACTCAGCCATTATGGAGTGCTTGCAGAACCCTGAGACTCCAGATGTCTACAGTGCAAATAGCTGTGCCTGACCCACTCTTCACAGCTGCACTCAGGAGACATGTCAGTTGTTGCAACAATGTCTTAGCACATGCCTAGCCCTGTCTCATAGAGCTCTGCAGTGTCTTTTGAATTTGTAACTTGTAGACTCACATTGGGATGCTATACAGTGGTACCTCGGGTTACAGACGCTTCGGGTTACAAACTCCGCTAACCAGGAAGTTGTTGCTCCAGGTTAAGAACTTTGCCCCAGGATAAGAATGGAAATCACGCACCAGCAGTGCAGCGGCAGCAGGAGGCCCCATTAGCGAAAGCACGCCTCAGGTTAAGAACCATTTCAGGTTAAGTACGAACATCTGGAACGAATTAAGTTCTTAACCCGAGGTGCCACCGTACTGAATTCTTTTTTGTTGTTGTTGCTAAATAATATTTATTAGTTTTCCAAATTTTTAACAAATCAATACCAAATAACATCCAATTTAAATCATTTTTTTTTCAAAAAAGCTCTTTGTGCTGGATGTGCCCCTACTTTCCCCCATTGCTGGTTAACATTACATATTTATTTCTAATTCACATTTCATTCCTTGTATTCAATTTACCATTATTATTATTTTAATTTTCCCATTACCGATCAGCTGTCAATTTATCAATTCCTGCTTGTATATTTACATAACAATAACATGTCCCCTTAAAGAACAAAAGAGGTTATACATTCCCTTGCCGCTGTACTTAATTCTTGAATAAAAGCCAGGGCAGGGATTAACAACTAAATAAAAACCACAACTTGCCACTAAATGTGGGGAACTGAATGTAACAATGGAAAACTGAAAAACTGAAAGAAGCTAGGTTGACAGATCATTCCAGCCCTAGACGTACGTAACTATCACTTGACAGATTTTCAGCTATGTCTGAATGCCTCGAGTGCTCTTCGTGTGTTTGGTGTGAACCAGTGGCAGACTTGGGCTCTCAAATTTCTGCAGTGCCCTGTGCAACACTAAAATTTGGCACCCACCCGCCTCTCGGGCCCCATTCTACAGCATTGTTTTCGTGCCCCCCTGTCAGGCTTTGGGGAATCAGCTTCCTCCCCCATGGCAGTAGATAAAAATATCAAATGAAGGAACACCTTACCAGTTAGAATCTTTAATAATCACAGCGAGAGAACAAAGAGCACATCTCCTAGAAATGGCGGTGCTCCCAATTAAGGGACACTCCCCTCTCCATCCCTATTTATCTACGTCACTCCTACATCTTGTAATCTGAGTTTGTAACCTCTGTGCTTTCTGTTCTGAGCTCTCTGTGACTTTGGAGACGTGTGTGTGTGTGTGTGTGTGGATGCTGTCCAGAGACTGGGAATCTGTTAACTCTCTCTCTCTTTTAGTGTTTCTTCTGCCAGCTGTTCCCCCTCCAGTATTTCCCAGCTTCTGCCTTCTGAACTATGCCCCTCTGTAAACCACTGTTCCAAATCTATACTGTCCTCCTGCTCCTGGGAAGATTCAGGTTCAGGATCAGGGGGAGGGGAGGCTCCCACCATTCTTCCTCAGTACAGCCCTCCTCAGCACGGTCCCTGACACCCCCACAGGGCAGCGCCCAGTGTCACCACACCAGTTCTGCTATCCTAAAACCACCTCTGCATGAACACATACGGCCTTAAAGGTGGAAGTGGACAGAGGTCTCCCATCAAGTCGTCTCCCATCAACCCCACTCATTCAGAACTTCCCACATTGAGTAGGAAGGTCTGAAGCAGAAATCATCCTCACAATACAGAACCCTGAAATGGTTCCCTAACAACCCCACTTCAGACCTTCCCTTTGTGCCCCCCCTGCCTTTACCCCTACTTTTAGCCGCTGCAAATGCTTAGAAGTCCTCTCATTTTATACAGAACAGGGGCATCAAAAAGGGCCAGGCACTGATAAATCCAGAAGCGAACATTCAATCTCTACTCATTGGTCATTAATGACAGGCCAATGAATTACCCGTCTGCCAGATTCAGCATTAGATTGGATTAATGGTTCTGGCTGGAGGAAATAAAAAGTCCAGGCATCAGTTGTTAGGCTCAATGGCTGACTAGGGTTATGAAAAGAGTCAGGAAGAAGGTACAAGGAGGAAGTAAGACGGATGTACACTTTATAGGCTTAAAATGAACCAAGGCTGTTTTTGCTTGCTGTATTTCAATTTGATTTTGCACTGTATACCCCTGGGATTCACCACTAAAACAGTTTTTTGAAGTGAGAGTAAAGCTAGCATTGTGGAAACCAGATCACAACACAATATTTCAGCAGAAACCAGTGAATTGTGGGTAACCTCATGTGTACATGGATTCAAAGATCAAGGGTGAAAATGCACTGAAGGCAGAGTCAGGAATAATGTTTCTGCACCCCAAGTCTGAGCTCTGAGTTTTCAAAAAACCAAAAAAACCCATACAGTTGTCACTTCCCATTTGAAAATTCCAGCCTCTCATTTCCTCCGCTTCGACAAAATCATTTCAAGTTTGCCTGCTGGCAGGAGGTTACTATGCCCTACAAAAATATGAACCCCCCCCCCACCCCACCCAAAGGCCAGTTGTTGTTGTTGTTGTTGTTGTTGTTGTTGTTTCCTTTTCAAAGGATTCCAAAAATTGGAAAGAAGATTGGACAGAAGATGTTTTGAGTCTGAACAAAATTATCTACTTTGGAGAAGTTCTGCAATTTAATTAAGATTTTAAACTTGCAGCAGAAAGAGGTGATAACACAGCAAGCAAGGAGCAGCAGCAAGCAAGCGGGAAGATAACAGAAGAGGTTTCTGTGTGGTTGACTGGTCTGGTGGATTCTATTCCAAAGGTTTCAGAGAACGGAACTGAGCTATGATTGATGGGAGGCCAATTTGCACACCGTTTATTTTGACTACTCCAAGGGGCAGCCCTCTTCTCAGCGAAGCATTATAATTGAGTCATGACATGTGTCTTGTGCTGGTTTCAAGGAGCTGGCAGAATGGGCTTGGGCATCTGGGTATTTTGTATGGCTTGTTTCTGCTCTGTTCTCAAAGGCATTGGTTGGCACTTACATAATGCATTAAAGTTTGCCAAGCTAACAGTTTTGCAGTAATGTGCTGGGCCCAAAGAAATCTGCAATTAGTTCCAGGTGTCCAGAGTGGCATTGTGCTTGTTTTTCTCACAGTCCTGCTGCTGCATGCGCACCACCCTCCCCGGCAAAAAAAAAAAAAAAAAGTCTGAACGGGTTTACAATACCAGTTTGTAATACAGTATATAGGAAGCTGCTTTATACTGAGTTAGACCAGTATGGTCTACACCAGTGCATAGCTGCCAAGTTTTCGCTTTTCTCGCGAGGAAGCCTATTCAGCATAAGGGAAAATCCCTGTAAAAAAGGGATAACTTGGCAGCTATGCACCAGTGTTTCCCAAACACTGTGCAAAAACGCAGCTGTTTTTGGACTACAACTCCCATCATCCCTAGCTAGGATGATGGGAACTGTAGTCCAAAAACAGCTAGAGACCCAAGTTTGGGAAACACTGATCTGCTCTAATTGGCTATAGCTATGCAAGGCTTCATCCCTACTTAGGGAAGCTGGGGGTTGAACCTGGGAACTTCCTTTCACATGACCACAGAGCCACCGCCTCTCTCTTTTTTTTTCCCCTAGGTGCACAGCAGTCTGCCATTCAAAAGCAAAACTCCTCAATAGCACATCTAAGCTGTTGAACATGGCTAGAGAGGCTCTTTGGATAGCAGCCAGAACCTCTGTTGTTTCTGAATACCTATTTGTGGGGTGGACAGGCTAGCTTTCTCAATGCATATTTCACCATCAGGCCACATCAGATGCAGTTTTTGACAAATTACTGTGCATTGCTTGTCTGCCCACTTGCAAGCTGTCGTCTCTGCTGCTTTTCCTGTGCTAAAGGAATACCACTATGTCCATGGCAGTTGACTGTCAGATCGGTTGAATTTCTCTCTGACAAGCTTTTGGTTGACTGCCAAGGCGTATTGTGCATTGCACAATGCAGTTTGATCAGATGAGTCACTTTGGTTGGGCTTATTTTGCCCATCACTTGGGGTCCCTGTGCTTCTCCTTTGGACGCTCATCCACTTTTTTCAGAGGAGCCCTTTCAACGCATCCCCTTCCTCTTTCATTCTCATGACACTCAAAAGTCAATCTCCCACTTTTTACTTCTGCCAGGAGTCGATAGGTTATTTTTGTGCTAAATGTGAGTCCTTAGTTTCTGTGACCAACATGGCTTTTTTTTGTGTGCTTTCTTTTCTCCTCTTTTCTTTCTTTGGCTTCCTCATGTGGAGAATTCTTCTTGGCAAAGTCAAGATTGTGGGCATCCTCAGTAGGAACAGAAGCCTTGGCCTTGTTAGCAATGAAAGAATGAGACAAAAGTTCTTTTTTGGTCTCTCGGCATGATGAACTACTACAAAGAATCCCTCCACCACAGGAACACTGTTATCAAATGCCCCTCAAATATCTCTTTCCCTCGCAAGTCACACTTTTTCTTTTAGTTTCCTTCTATAACACTTGGACAGGGTTGGTTTTGTTGTTTTTTAAAGTCAGATGCACAATGTCAAGGAATCTTTTTACAAATACCTGGCAGACTCTCTTTCGTTCACAGCCATCAAGAGTTTTTCAGAGTCAACTGCATCGTGTTGTTCGTTATATCACAAAAATTAGGAATCCTTGATAAAGAGCCTGACCCACCTTTTCTTAATAGTTTGTAGCTATGTTTGTTAACGACACTGCCCAACTAGGTAATTTCTGGCCGTCCCTCTGCAGTCTCTCTTGCTCTGGAGCCAGGAATGGATGTGCTAGAACAGCCAACCACTGTGAGGTTGCTCTTTTGAAGCCAGGCAGCATGAAAGAGGAAAACAACTATAAGGGAGAGAGAAGGATTGAAATGGCACAAGAAGGAGCCAAGCCAGAAGTGGGCCAAACAACACTGTAACAAGGGGAAAGGCCAAGAAAAGAGATAACAACATAGGCCCAGGGATGTATTGGATAAAAAGCACTCCAAAGATAAAAAGAAAAGCTTGTTTCATCCCGTTTATGTACTCAAAGCAAAGAACATTTTTCTCTTTAAGAAAGTAAACAAGAAGAAGGGGAAGGGGGACTTCTTAAAAAAAAAGTTCTGTACAAGAAACCAAAGCCAGAAAATTCAAGAGAGAAGAAAGGAACCATGAAAAAAACCAAGGTGAAGCTGCAAGGATGACACAGAAATCGACAGCTAGAGAGGAATGAATTAAAAATGGGAAAGAAACGCAGAGAAAGATTCAACAGTTTGAAGACAGTCCAGTGCAAGCAAAACGATGCATAAAATGTGTTGTTTTCCTGGCACACATCCCAGGATTTTAACTGAGGAGAGAAAGGGAAATCCCAGAATGTTGTTGCTGAGCAGATCTAACTTGCATTTCAAATAACTTTCTCTTGTCATGTGATTCATGCAAGCAACAGGGTGCGCCTTTTTGTAAGTTATCTGTTGACAGCAATGCATATTTCCAAATCTTAAAAGCCTTATATGGGATGGAGAAGCACAACAAGAATCTAAAAAAAGGTTCTTTCAGACTAGAAGCATGCCATCATTAGAACTCTGTGTCAAGAGGTTTGCAAGAAGGGAAAGCAAGAGTTTGCTGGTACTTGGGTGATACTTTTCACACTGGTTAGATTCATTTTACAAAGGCAACATTTAGAATGCAAGCATTGTGGAGCTCAGATTCTATTTCCGACACGGGCTAGCCAGATGTTTCTTTGGAGTTTAGAGGCACAGCATTAAAGGAACAGCCCTCCAGCACTGTTTATCCCCAGCTTATGATATTTATATGTGAAGTGCTTCTGAACATGAGTGTTCCAGTTAACTATTGCTGTACATCAAATATGAACTTTTATCTGTTGTCAATTCTGCATTTGCAGGCATAGAAGTGCAAAATATGCAGACATTTTACAAGCATTTTGCATTTGGGCATCAACTGCACCTCTCAAACATTTTCATTCCAAGTACATAGGTCTACTGGTGACCAGTTTTCTATTGACTCGCTGATCTAGCACCACATTATCTCACAATGAAAGGACAGTGAAAAATCAACAGACGTTGAAAGATGGACTATGGGTTTTAGTGCCCGTTAACTGATAAGTGCTTAGCAATTAGTCATCTCCCATTTCCTCACCAGAATTAAAATAGCAATATATTTAATGTTTTGAAGAAGTTATTTGGGGATATATCCATGAATACTGTTGACTCACAACATGTGCATGTGCATGAGATTCTTAAAAAAACTGAAGCCACATATAGTCAGAACCACCCTAAAACTGCCCCTTTGTGAGCATCCCTACCTATTGGAAGCCAGCATGCCAAGAGGGCTTTGCCCACTATGCAAAGCTCCACCACCTTCTAAGCTCTCTGCCTTGCTTACTGGGCTTTGGGAGGCTCTCACAAGATCTCCTGATCAATCTTAGATCTCACAGGAGCCTCCCAGAGCCAATGTGAGAGCTTCCCAGTGCCCAGCAAGGAAGGCAGAGAGTCAGGCATCCCCAAACTTTGGCCCTCCAGATGTTTTGGACTACAATTCCCATCTTCCCCGACCACTGGTCCTGTTAGCTAGGGATCATGGGAGTTGTAGGCCAAAACATCTGGAGGGCCGCAGTTTGGGGATGCCTGGCTTAAAAGCTCTTTCACCTTTAAGTGTCTCTCACAGCCCGGGCACAGCACCTTCCTCCCAGTTCACAAACTTTCTGACTACCCTTCTGACTGCTCCAACTGCTCCTATTGCAAACGTTGGAGTTCCCCTGAGCATGTTAATACTCCCTCTTGTTCCTCAGTGGTCCCAATTGGCTACATTCCTGTCAGCCCTCACCTCCTGGGTTTGCTACAACAAGGTCATCAACAAAGATGGTGCTTTGCAGAGTAGCAAAAGCAACAACATCAAAAAGGCAAATCTCTGTCCCTAGGAGCTTGTAATTTAAGTTTATGTTGGAGGCAACAAAGGCAGAGAGAAAGTGAAAGGCATCATGCGATGGAGGCAGTTCCATGTTTTGATTGGGGGCGAAGACCATGGAGATACATCAAAGGCTTCATAGGAAAGTGAGGGGTTTCATAATGGCTGAGGATCACTTGAGCAACTGTTTCTACACGTTCCTTGCCTATGTGAGTTTTGTGCATGTTAATAACATGCAATAGTCACATAACAGCTGTATATATTCGAGGGTTTATTCCCTTGAAATCAAAATAGTCCCCACTTCTTTGCACACTTTTTTAAAAGAAAAAAAAGAATTTTTTTATAAAAAAAATGGCAGGCAGACATGGTGTTTGGAGGTAGCCGGAAAATGGCACCCCCTCTGTAACTTGAAGCTTGAGGTGATTGCTTTATGGTAAGACCATTTGCTTCCCCCTGGGTGCCATAGAGCCTGTTGTGGAGAAAACATCTGTTTGCGCTGCCACAGCTGTGGCAGGATAAAGTCAGACTATCTTTAGCAGTAATGATAAAACATGCCTTTGTAGATAGCCCGTAGTCTTCCATTTATGTCACAGATTAAATTTAAGGTGATGCAGTTGGCTACTGATGTGAGATTTAGCTGGCCTTTGAATTTTCTGACTCTGTAGGGTGTTTGAGGAAACTTTTTTCACATTTGCCATAAGGTTCCTGTCTCCGCAATAATCCCCAAAGACATTAAATTATCAGCCAGACTTTTTGTGGGTTTGAAAAGTTCTTTTGTGTGGCTACTGATAGACTCCGGTCGCCGACGAGCTTCAGTTGTTCAATAACCTTATTTCCTGCCGTTCTATACTGCTGCATTTTACAGGCTGATTGAAGAGCCTGCGAGGATCTGGAATTTCTTTCAGGTTTTGATATCAAAGAGGAAATTCATTTGGCTCCTCAGGTAATTAGCTGGAGAAGTGTCGTCAGGGTGCTGTTAACTGTGTCTACATGCTCTCTCTTCTTCCGAGTAAAATGATGAAAATGATTCTGTTTCACTTTATTAATTTGCATCAAAAAATAATAATCTAGGCAGAGGGAGTTGGTCAAATAATAAACATGTTAGGAGAATAAGAAATGGAATTCTGAATCAACTTTTTTTTTTAAAAAAAATGCTCTACTTACAAGGCATGTCTAGTCAAAAGGAAGTCCCATGGATTTCGGTGGGACTTACTTCCAGGTAAATGTGTGCAGAATTGCAGTCTTAATGATGCTCTGTCACCAAAGGAACAATGAAGCCCTTTTCCTATATGCTGCATTTACACAGCCATTTTGACAACTGCTTCAGTCCAGTAGGTATACATATCTGCTCTTTTTATTTAAAGAAACAGGTGTTACTTTTTATTTTAATAAACAACAACAACAACAAAAATTGTGCTGACTTTAGAGTGTTGCTCTTTTATTTGTGGGAGGTGAACTAGGAAACATCAGAGAAACCTTCCCATGACCACTTCAACAATGGGCCACAGCACACGCGCGCACACACACACAGCAGCAGCAGCACCTTCAGGCCATGTGGGTTTCCCTTGCTGATTCAAGTATCATTCCAGTCAGGACCAGACCCGGAGGCAGGGATAGTCTTCAAACAACGACTAAACCAACCTCCTCAGTAATGACATGGTCTGGTCTTAGCGTAGCTCCTCCTCCTGCCCGTGATCACTGAGATCGGGTGTCCCCAGTGCTTCTGCCGCTGTGGAACCTGCCCCAGCCATTCTGTTGGCTGAGGCCCACTCCCAGGCAGCCCTGACCCTTTCCCCTTAAAAAGCAAAATACAAACTAGCAAACAAAATAGTAAAAGTAAAAACAAAGACAATTATACTCAACTCAACTCAACATTCATCCCACCCCAAACAAAAATAAAATAAAATAAAAAATATAAATAAAAACCACCGTTCACAGTGCAACAAAGTAAAAACGCTTTAAAAACATTTAAAAATATGTAAAACCTTTTTCGACATTTGCTGCAGCAGTAGCAGCAGCAGCAATGTCCCAAGGCCTCGCTGGACCCTCTTAAAGCTGTGGTGGAATTGGCTTGCAGGAGGGAACAGCCTTCCCCAACACTCACAATGGCAGCAGCAGCAAGGATCAAATCAGAAGACAGAATCACTTTCCTAATTCCGGAACTTTCCCTGGAAAATAGGGACACTTGGGGGGGGGGTATGGTCGGTCTCATGACTGCTGCCACTTTGGAATGGAAACACAGGTTTAACCAACTGTACTCATCACATACTGCCATACTGAACCGTTCGTGTATTACACACTCATGCATTAATCACCCCATCTTAAAAAATGTGCATGAATCCTCTCAGAAAATGTAATGTAAAAATAGAAACAGTTCAGTTCAACCTAGGCTTCCTAGAGAACACATCAAAGGCCCGCTCTCTGAGGCCATACATTGTCAGCAAACTATAAGTCAGATTCCATTGAAGTGCAATTCAGTGAGACCAAAAGCTAATCCCCAAGCACAATTTAATGAGTGTTATGCACAGTGCATGGTGATTGGATGCTGGTTCTCTGTTGGCTGTGATCCATGTGCCCAAGTCTGTTATCATTTGCCTCTTCATCATATATATTTCCCAGAATGGACCAAAAGAACTTATTTGCCCTGTGAACAGATTCCATCTCTGTAAATTCCTCATCATGCAGAATCATGCATGTTAAAGCTGCAGTCCTATGCATGGGAGTAAGCCCCACTGAACTCAGGGGAATGCACTTCCAACTAAATAAGCACAGAATTAATTCAGAGGAACGGACAGCCTGAGATATTTTAGTTTACATCGAGGCCACTAAATTGACAATAAAATGTCTGCATTTTTAATGTTTTGGTTTGATGTGCCATAATCGTTTTTCATAATATATAAGCAAGTTAAAAGCAATTTGTTCCTGGCAAAGTATTCTCAGAACTAAAGGCATTTTTTTTAAAAAAAAATATCTATTTTTGCTATAGGCCTTTAACACAGATATAAAAATTGAAAATAAAGTCAATGCCGAAACTGGTTTTCAAGAAGTCTAGGTCAATATGAACCTTACCAGTTTTATCTAATTTATAATTGAGCACCATCTAAAAGCTTTGCTCCATCATAAATTATTTTTATACGGAGGCTTCGCTTCGTTATGACTACTGATAGTTTACAACCTTCTAAATATCATGAAAGCATCATAAACAATGTATCACACATACACATAGAAAATAACTGAGAAAGATCACCTACTTTGTCATTCAACCCTCAAGGCAGCAGGAAATTATATAGACCTGGGAAACAAAAAAAAAATTGGGTTGTGGAAACAAACTAATCTTGATCTATCCAGAGTCATGTCGTTTTTCATAACATACAGTACAAATCATCCACTATGAAATTCAGAAAGAAAGACTCAACCCTACCAAGTATTTGTCACATGAGACCAGTGAAAACATACTATTAGTCTTGATAAAGTGTTGATGGCTTTTGGGATCCAAACCAATCTGTCATTCCATATAGCCATGTCAATCCATATAGCCACGTCAAGAGCTAAGGGATTTTGGCAATCAATTTGCCCTTGTTTGCTGAAATGAGCAAATGGAAACTTGCCCAATATCTGTTGGCCATACCTCTCAGAATGACAGCAAAACACATTCCATTCACCTTTAGTTTCACAGATTGGATCCAGACAGGATTAGGTGCAATTAGGTCCCATGGAAAGGAAAGGGGCTTCACTTATTCATGCAATGAGACCTAAGTGCAACTAACTAAATTTGAATCCAGCCTAATGTGTTTAAGGTGCTCCATTCAAATGGCAGGATTCTTGTACAGCTGATTGGCTACATGGTTCTGCTTCAAATGCACTCATCATTCAGGTTTTATAAGGAACATTCTGTGCCTAGGTCTAGGTTTGTGGGTTGTGTTTTTACATTTGAAGGTTGAAGACAACCAAAGTCCTTTACCAAAGCCAACACCTTGTGAATAATCATAGGGGCTGGGATTCTTCGAGATAAATTGTTTGGATCCTGATGGACCAAATATGTAAAGTGGGAGACTTACCACCAGGCAGTTCCCACTGCAAATATCCCTAAAGGCTGTACTTTATCAAGCACCAAAGATCCAGAATATGCAGTAAACAGCAGCTCCCAGAGACCATTGTGCTAGGAACTTTCTGGTGGTGAAGCTTACAAGTTTCCAGAGGGTTCTCATTAAAAACCTTGGCTTTATCTGAGAATTAACAAACCCCTTCCAAATCAAGGGGAGGGAAGCAGTCTGTATTGCTAAAACAACAACAACAACCCATGCCTCTCTTGTACAAACAGGACCAGGAGAAAATGTGGGGTTATGTGGGGCCGTTGTTCCATATTCCAGTCAGCTATGACTTCTTCCATTCTGGTTTTACCTTTACTTTCCCAACAGACACCTGACATTCTATGGACACCAAGCATGCTTAATTCCTACTGGGGATGAGAGGGTTGCTTTATTATTATTATTATTAGCTGGCCCGGCCACGCATTGCTGTGTCTCAGTCTGTTAAATGGACCCTCAGAGCCCCCCTTCAGACTCCCCTCACCTTCAGAGTCCCCCTTCATTTTGTTGAAATGTTTTACGCGTGTTCTGTTTACACAGACTCATCCCTGTGACTCCCCCCACCCTGTCCCAACCCATGAGCTATCCCATCCCCTCCTCCCCCCACCCCTGGCTCATCCCTCTGGTTGTCCCCACCCTGTCCCAACCCATGAGGTATGCCTCCCCCTCCTCCCCCCACCCCAGCTTATCCCTGTGGCTGGGCATACTCTGTCCCGACCCTTGACCTATCCCGTCCCCTCCTCCCCCACCCCTGGCTCATCCCTGTGATTGGCCCCACCCTGTCCCGACCCATTACCTATCCCGCCCCTCCCCCCACCCCCACCCAGACGAGCCCCCACCTCCACTTGGCCCAGTCTGGAAAGCCGAGCCGAGATGCTGTGGAGAGAGAAGCTTTCCTAGGTGCAGTACCAGTGTAGCCGCCATTAGAGGGCGCTGTTTTGCAACCTCTCCTGTGCTCCCAGCATGCACTTTCTTCTGAGTTCTGGAACACGTGGTTTTGGGGGGGTTTTACATGGCCCAGGTGTGACATCTGTCTACGCAAACGGTGTGGGGTCACTCTCATATTTGCTTGGGACGTTGTGTCAAAATTTGAACGCAATCGGTCAAGCGGTTTCGGAGAAAAGTGGAGACACACCCACATGGCCAGTTTACATTTATATATATATAGATCATCATCATCATCATCATCATCATCATCATGTCCTTAACATCTCGTAACATAATTTTATTATATTATTTAAATCTAACTTTTTTTGACATGTAATGTCATGTTCTCATATTTTTTTTCTGACTTCAACATTAAATGTTTTTTAGGAGAGCACCTTACTATATTGGCAGCTCCATGCTGGCTGGGGCTGATAGGAGCTGGAGTTCAATAACGTCTAGAGGGCACCACACTGGCTTCCTCTGATCTAGTACCTATAACCTTCCTGGTCTTGGATTCCCAACTCCCATCAGTCCCAGCCAGCATGGCCAACGGTGGATGATGGGGATCGTACTCCAACAACTTCTGTATGACTACAAGTTCCCCCTGCTGATGTAATGGAATAAGCTTGCACTCCTAAGACACCATGTCATAAACAGCCTGCTTTGATATGCTGATGCAAATGGAATTCAGTTCAAGACACTCTCTCTCTCTCTCTCTCTCTCTCTCTCTCTCTCTCTCTCTCTCTCTCTCTGTGTGTGTGTGTGTGTGTGTGTGTGTCCCAGGTAGCGATTTTTGTTGGAACAGGTTTGATAGGGGTATTGCAAGAATCCAAGCTGTACTAGCCTGTTCTGCAAGCTACCAAATCCAGTGTTTGAGCAATCGGCAGATGAAAGCAATGTCGTACTCTCTTTTTAAAAAATGCATATTAGTTTTGGGAGATGTTTGCTTTGAATCTGGAAAAAAAGAAACACTTTGGGAAATCAACCCTTTTCGAATAAGTAGTCCTTTAGGGGATTCCATTCAAAATAAACCAACATTGTAGGGTGCTTTCAAGGACAGCAGGCCCACTGGACTTGTTTTGCATTACTTCATTCTTAACCCTATGAGAGGAAATGCCATTTATAATATGTGTACAGTGCTGAGTGTGTTACTGATTAATGAAACAGGCTCTTATATTTTATTAAGGTTATGTAATCACGCACCAGCCTGGAAAATGAGTGTGTTCTTTTTATTTCAAAGGCACTTAAAAACGACAGAGCCTTTGAATTCATCTGACATTGTTGCAGGAGGTTCTCCCACAAGGATTCCATTCCCCGCTCTGCCAGCTACTTCTCTGTAGATCTCTTTATTTGGATGAGGACTCAGGATTCTTATGCCCAGAAACTCCAAATTACATTAGGAGAGTTTGTATTCATCTCACACTAAAAAGAACAAAGATGGAAAAGTGGAGATGATTTATATATATATATATAAAATAACTTTCTTAAAGTTCATGGGTACTTTTATAATTTAAAAATGAATTTAATTTCAGGCAGTTCTGAAAACTTTAATACAAGAAATCCTTTCCTTTTCAGGTGGCTAGTAATGAATCTTTTTAGAGATGTGCTTCATTATGTGTTTGAGACGTACGAGAACAGAGGGAAATACCCACTGATTTTGTCCGTACATCTGATGTACATTTAAAGTACATCCGAAATGTATTTTACCTTTATTATTGCAGTTAATATCTAATTACACTGGGAGAAATTGATTTCAAATGTTACTATATATCGGTGGATGAGAAAGAGTGCATTTAATTATACCCTTTGATCTTTTTTAGACCAAAGCAGCTTATTCAGCAACCACAGCTGCAGGACAACTTCCATGCATTACAGTAGCAGGTTGGATTTTTGCAGGACACCAAGTTCTGTCTCATTTTTTTTTTGTTTCAGAGCTTTAAGTATGTGGCTAGTCTCCCAAAGCACATTTCTGAATTCATCTGCTCTTCGAGAGTCCCTGTGACCTCTATTGCACCACACTCGGTGACTTGCTGAGTTTGGGTAAATTGAAGAGTCCTTCCATGCAGCAGTTGGAATCAAACAATTTGGCCTTCCCTTTTAGTGCGAGGATTCTGCGGTCTCTTCCGTTGCCTATTATTGCTACAGAAATATGTATAAAAAGCAGATTGGGCCTCAGCAGCTGAAGAGACATCTGATAGGTGCTGGATGACATTGCCAAACCTGCCATGATGAAAGCCAGCACAGCAGCCCTGGGCAAAACCCTCTGCGATAGCAGCTATTGATTCTGACAGCTGCTACCACCATTCAGAAAGTCCCATTGTAGCGCACTGTGTGCTGAAGTGCCCACTTGCCCACTTACCCTGTAGCAAAGTTGCAGCTCTTTGCAAAGAATGAAGATACCAGATTTCACCACTGCATCCTTCCTGTTCCTCTTTAGAGTTGCAGGAAGAATCCCTGCACTGTGGAGGGTGAATGAGCGGCAGTGTTGATATGAGTCTTTTTGGTTCAGGATTTCATGTGTCTTTAGCTCCATGAAGTCATTCTCAAACTGACCCGCACTGATGCTAGAGTGACTGAGAGAACGGCTTGTGTACCTTGAGAAATAGGCTAATTGAATAGTTGAAAGTTCTTTTGAGCCTCTGGGCATGCTTGATTCCAACCAAGCCTCCTTTAAGGGCAGGTAAGGCCATGGTCTCTGTGCAGCAGGAGTGATTGAATTATCCATTCACACCCACTGCAGGGATCTGAAAGAATTGCCTGCCCTCGGAGGAGGTCACCTGCTGATTCTCTGCATGAGTAACTACTTATTGTATACCTCTAAGTTTAATTCAGGGGAGAAACTGTGCCTCGGCTATCAGAACATTGAGATGGCCACTCATAGCTATAATAATAATAATAATAACAACAACAACAACAACAACAACAACAACAACAACAACAACAACAATAATAATAATAATAATAATAATAATAATAAATTATTTATACCCCGCCCATCCAGCAGGGTTTCCCCAGCCACTCTGGGTGGCTCCCAACAGATTAAAAACAGAATAAAACATCAAATATTAAAAACTTCCCTAAACAGGGCTGCCTTCAGATGTCTCCTTAAAGTCAGATAGTTGTTTATTTCCTTGACATCTGGTGGGAGGGCGTTCCACAGGGCGGGCGCCACCACCGAGAAGGCTGTGTGCTACTTCCCCAGTTCCATTGGTGTGGCTGATGCCCTGCAAGCTGGCTTGTATGCATGAATGACCCACCTCGGATCTAATGGTGCAGGTAGAACGTTCATGTCACTCAACGCCTCTGGCTGGATCCAACGTTTTCACACATGGATGCCTTGCATGACCACAAATCTTCTGTTCATGGAGCGGAAATCTTTGCACGCAGCCCAATATTTTCCTGCAGATACAACTCCTTTGCACCCATCAGCCACTTGTCAAATACCTAGACCCTCCTGATTTCGAGCATCCCCAATGACTGCAAAAAGCCAGTGGCGTTTCCGCGTGGTTTGCATGGCATTCCAAGTGCGGTTTGTGCTTCGAGATCTCCAAGGGCAAACCAAAATTAACTCGGTTCATCTAAATGACTTTTACAATGCTGGGTGGAGCAGTCCCACTGCAGTTGTAGCAGATTAGCCATGAATTATTCAGTATCAAAATACACATGTGGCAATTGGCTTCTGTTATGTGACATACATAATGCATAAGGCATCTGTTGTACGCTTTCCCATTTTAAGGGGGTGCATGGAAAGTGCAAAGGCAACAGAGCTCCAGGCAGAGATATGGGAACATTTGATTTCACAGCAGTGGCTTTCCTGGGTTGCTCGATGAGAGGTTATGGTGAGAGCTATATATCCAAAAATACAAAAAGATTTTCGTTGTTGTTTAAGGGGGGGATCCTTCTTTAAAGAGACAAATGGTCAGAGTGATTCCTCTCCCTGTCTTGCAACATGGGATGTTTGGGGATTGTTAGCATGGTGCTGCTATCCCCTCCCCACTCCTAACCAGAGAAGAAGAAGAAACTGAGATATCTGTTGCTCCCCCACGAGTCCACCCACACATTCTTCGAGACAGAAATCAGGGGGGAAGAAAATTGCCTTTGAATACATATTCAGGTTGGGTTTCATAATGTCTGAGAAGCCTCAGAAAAACATTCCCTCTCTCAAATGTGAAACTGAAAGGCATTTTTTTTTTGTGTGTGAAAAATAATAATATGTAGAACTAGGATCTGTCTATAAAGGAGAAGGAAACTTTAAGTTCACCAGCAGAGTGAGGAAAATTAGGTTTACAAATCCGTACTTGTAAAGATGTGTGTGGAATACATTTGGGCATCATTGACTCACAGGTTTACTCATGGGGGTCTCAGAATTGTTTGGGAAATTTACATGCAGACTCAGGTGAAATTTGACACACACCAACACATATGGGACAAGAGAGCTCAGCTGTTAGAAAAGTCTGAAACGGAAAGTTCATATCTAACTACTGAAATATATGGAACAGCCTGTAGCGTATTAAGAGAATGCATAGCTTGTAGCCAAAAGGTTCCAGAATCATCCCAGATATCTCAGCTTACTGGGAGGGGAGAAAAGCCATCACATGAGATTTTGGATAACAACTGCCCATTGGATTAGACAATACTGGCTAGCTTATTTATTATTAGTTAATTAATTTATATGCTGCTTAATCACAAAATAGACTTCTAAGCAGTTTACAAGAAAGTCTTCTCACAAATACTTATTACCAAATGTATTTTATCCTTTAAAAATGCACTTCTATATGCATTTTGCTAGCTTCTTTAATCTAGAACTGTATCACAAAAAATGAAGTATGAAATCTGCAGGATAACTGAGCAGTTTCAATCCAATTTATATACAAATTCACAAGAATGACTTCCCCAAGCTTTTCTAATATATGCAAATATAAATTAAAAAATAAGCTTCCTATATAATACATTATAAAGCTTGGAAGTGACTTAAAGTTTACTTTTTAATAATTATTTATTTCTTTTTTTTACATTTAAATCCCAGCTTTTCCCATTTTGAGACCCAAAGGGGTGAACATGAGTTTGCAAGGCAGTCACCTTTCCGAGCACTGACCAGAGTCTTCAAGCCAGACCTGAGACTGACCATATGTTGTTTAGAGGTGATATTCAATGTCCTAGGAGTGAATATATACTTCCTCTGTTTGCTCATTCAGTCCCCTGTAGCCATTCAAGATCTGCTCCAGAGGGTCCCCCGACTATCTGGGACAGATTTGGGGTATGGAAAATGGTCTACAGGATGAGGAGGAATCCATTCCACTTAGAATGAATGTTCTGGTGTTGGATTTCACTCTTTGTCCATGTAAACAATGCTAATGGAGAAGCATCAGAGACAATATTTGTGGGGGGAAATCAACTTACAAGTGAAGGAGCATCTCCACCCCCACCGTTCAGCCCGGACACTGAGGTCCAGCTTCTTCTAGGGTTCCCTCACTGTGAGAAGTGAGGTTACAGGGAACCAGGCAGAGGGCCTTCTTGCTAGTGGCGCCCACCCTGTGGAACACCCTCCCATCAGATGTCAAGGAAATAAACAACTACCTGACTTTTAGAAGACGTGTGCAGGCAGCCCTGTTTAGGGTAATGTTTGATGCTTTATTGTGTTTTTAATATTCTGTTGGGAGCCACTCAGAGTGGCTGGGGAAACCCAGCCAGATGGGCGGGGTATAAATAAAAATTATTATTATAGTTATTACTTAAGCAATCAATAAAGAAAGCATCATTAGTGAAGGAAGAGGGAGGATCAAAATACAGGGAGGAGATAAATTTGAAAAACAGGTGCCTGAGATATTTTCTTAACAACCCTTTAAATTTCTGCTTATTTCACCTACTGATGTTCTGATTTGTTTGTGGGGCAGTTGTACAATCATAAGCATTTATCCACCACTCAAGCTAAGTTGCTAATGGGGTGTTTTATGTCTTTCTGTTAGCCATTTGTTCATTCCATATTTTCCAATTCATTTATCTGTCACTTTGAGCACCTCCAGAATTCAAGATGATTCTTTTCTTTTCTTCAATGGATTTGTTGCACTAGACTAGAGCAACAAAGCCCTTTAATTCGCTTTAATTGTGCAAGCCTAAAATTCAGCTGTGCACTTGGATCCCTCCCGCAAAATGCTGACAGTCTGGAGGTGTCAGAAGAAATCCTCTTCATACCTATGCAACGTCTGAAAACTCCAGAATCCACTGTGGAACAATACTTTCATTATCCTTTTTCTTGAGCAAGAGCTCTAAAGCACCCAAAAGCTTCCCACTATTCCGTGACATTTTGGTTGGTCCAGGTAACAATATTCCCCATCTGGGTTTACAAGTGTTTTCTTCTGGATCAACATGGCTTCCTTAGCTTTCTTGCAGAAATCAAATTTCCTTTCACTGTTATGGCTAAAGTCTAAAATAACTGTAGGCTGATCAGTATCAACGGCTGATGCTTGGGCTGGGGGGGGGGGGGGAATACTTCCTTAATACTTTGAAAAGTCATTGTGAAATATTGAAGACATGCAAGACAAGGTCAATGTGCCCTTGGGCAATGTTTGATACAATTTTAAGGCTAAAAGACAAGATGTCAAGATGTGGCTGTAATTGTGCACAAAAGTAATGCACTCAGATAAGCAACACTCTCCATCCAGATTTCAAGTAGAGGTGTAAAGAAAAGAAAGTTGCCTTTTCTAACCAGATCCCAAAGTGAGAAGAGGATTACTAATGATGGTAATTTATTTTTGTAATTTGAGAACTGCCTGGGCTTCTAAACCTGTTTTATCAGCACTTCATGATTCAGACTAAATTGAGGGACAAAAATAATGAGTCTTATGAGAAAGATTTGTACTTTATAAAATGGGACATATTAACCAGAATCTTGTTGTTAAATGGCACCGAATCAAAATGTCACTGAACTGGAGTGGGTTCTTTAATCAGCTACCACAGGCAGCTAAAGTAACTTGCTGGGTAGTTGTCAGTCCATCTGTTCTTTCTGAAGCAGCATCTTTCCAGAGTAGAGTATTCCACATCTTATAAGTGAGTGCCATGCCCACTACTGTCACCCGCTAGAGTTTCTGCAAAGCAAGTTTGTAAATTTCCCCATCAAGAAAAAAAATGAGGAAACCTAAAGCCTGATGTTAATATCTTCTAACTTGGATTCAAATAATTCTGAGTGCTCTGCAGGCACATGTTCCCCATACTTGCGTGCCGAGGCACCAAGATATCCCCCCAATAACTCACACCAAACACCGTAATTTTAGTTTAAGGTTTTTGGCATTAAATTTGGCCACAACTTTATTAAAATACAAATAATAATGTGAGTGGTTGCTTAGGCATTGGTTCCCCAGCCATTTGTCCCCCGCCTGGGACAGATCTGACTCCCTCTAGCCTAGTAGGGGAGCCAGTAAGTAAGCACCCCCTGAGAGAGGACGGGGCAGGGGGCACAAGCCCTTCTTGTCCTCTCCCCAGATGCTCCCCGAGGCTCATGCACGGTCCTGGCCCCTAGCAGGGATAAACAGACAAACCTGTGGAGCCCCAGGATTCCTTTAACGGAATACTTCGATAAGGCAGCAGCAATCAATGAGGGTCAGGCCCAGCCAAAATCCATACCCCTCGTCCATTTTATTTGAACCAATGCCTAACCGCAACCTTACAAGTTGTGACTAATTGCAGCATAGTAGGCAAAAACCACCAGGCACCAGCCAATCAGCCAAGTGGCAAAATTCCTACCAGGCCCCTGAATACAGGCGACCCCATGACAGGCGCTGCAAGGTCAGTGCAAAGGGCCTTAACATAGCGGAGGGTGGGTGGGAGATTCTATGCGAGCAGCAAAGAGGTGGCACAAACTGCTCAGTATGCATATATATTGCCAGGGCTGTCAATCAAGCAATTGCAACATGCTAAATTCCCCAGCAACAACCATTCCCTCCAATCAGATACCAGAGGTCATCCAAACTGACCCGCCCACCCAGGCACTGGGATATCTTGTTAGCCCTTCCACAACCCATGGACAGAACCTGCTTTCTCACAAAAACATTGCCCCTTCTCATCCAGTGCTAAAGCTGCCTATGATAAGCTGCACATGTGCATCAATCTTAATGCTAATGGGAACATTTTCAGAACATTTCTATCAGTGTCTAAAGCCTTCCCAACCATTAGTGGCTTTTTCGGTGACCGATGAAAACGCTGAACAAAGTCTTGCTGTTTTCAGAAAGCATTTCCCTTAACAATGGACTTGGTTTGCACTCTGTGATATCGTCACATTCACTTCATGATCCCTAATTGGCTAGGATCACCCTTAGTAACCAGACGAGTAAACAATGGCGCCACTTGGAATCAGCTTCATTTGTCCTCAGAGATATCATCAAGAAGCCAAGTGTATTTATTTGTTTTATCTCGCTCTGATTGGCCCAAGGTCACCAGCTACCTTTAATAGCTGAGCAGGAATGTGAACCCCGAGTCTCTTGGATCTGAGTTTCTATGTTTACCCGACACCACAACCATTACATCACATTGTGATGTTATCATGGCCATTGTGGATCACTCTAGAAAGGAAGAAGACAATCTCACTGGGGGAAATGTGCTGAAGCAGCCACAGATAAAGAAAATGAAGGCAGTGAATAGCTGTAGAAAAAGAACACTCTCGCTTTAAGGTGCTGAGGAAAATATCTCACACACATGCAGCACAGTCCACCAATTTGAACCAAAAATGATTGCGCATGTGTTCAACAAACCCATGAAGCTAAAGCAAGTTTGGAGAACTGGGTTACATACTCATCTCCTTTGCGAGCAAAAGTCATTTTCCTCTAACCCCACAATTTGTTTATATATATTCAATTGCTAAATTGACCAGACTGGAAAGATGGGGTGCTGGGTTTGTTTTTTTAAAAAAATATTATTTAAATAAAGTTTTAATGCTTAACATCTTAAGATTTTACCTGATGGATCCTTGGTTTTGATTTCACGAAGGCCAGCCACCCCCTGAGAGCAAATGGCTGTCCATTAGTCCTAAACTGTACGTGAATGACCTTCTGCTCAAGCGTTTGGTACACATTTCTTACAATACCAGTGCTGCTCTTGTCAGCAGAAGCCTCAAACCTGCAATAAGCCACAGCTCTGAGAGGTGACTGTCTTGCTCACATAACTATTTTAAAGAATCCCCAAGGTCCCTGGTACAACCTTTTATGACCTTCTGCAAATGCCTTTCTCTGCAAGGCAATTGATTTTTTTCCCCGCCCCCGCCCCCCTCGGGTGGTCACTTTAACACAGGTTTCACTGCACTTTCCAGCAAGTTGGGCTCATAAGAAGAAATGAATGGAGGCTGGAGACCAAAAGGTATTGGATTTATTTCCCAGGCATGCAGGTAAATAATTAGAAAACTAGCAAGGGTTATTTTATTCGTGGATTAAATGGACTTTCCCTACCAGGCAATTTAGTTGCCTTTACCAATGTGGTCATTTTATTGTCGGATTTGTATCATTGTACAAACCTGGGTACAAATTGGTTCAGTTTGTACCCAGTGAACCTAGACATTTGTGTCTGTCACTGATGCAACTTTTGATCCATTCTTTTCTCAGTCCAGTTGGTTGATAGAAACACTTGATCTTGCAATAGATCTTGGTGATGGTTCTGAGGACAAGATAACAGATGAGACTGGGTTGCTGGATCCGTCTCAATCTGGCCTCAAACGTGGATTTGGTTGCCCACATGGAGTTTCTTTGCCCGGGGAAAGACAGGAGGAGATTGACCTATTGATATTCATAGACCTCTCAGTGGCTTTTAATACCATAATGAGTATGATAAAACAAACGAACCTAATCCTGGCTGCTATTTGATCACTTCTATGATTAATTTGCTTCCTTATCTGACCATTCACTTTTATTCTTATTGGGGCATCCAACGTTCTTCCTTTCCTCCCGTAAGTTGCTGTGCATAACGAACCAGTATAAAATATCATACAAGACTGGCGGCAACCACACAATCACAGCAGCCACATCAAAAATACATATAACAGCTTTGACTCAAAGCATAGCTCCTGGCAACCTAGCAGTTCGAAAGAACCCCCAAAAATGCAAATAGATAAATAGCTACCGCTCCAGCGGGAAGGTAAATGGCGTTTCCGTGCACTGCTCTGGTGTCGGTGTTCCATTGCACCAGAAGCGGCTTAGTCATGCTGGCCACATGACCTGGAAAAACTGTCTGTGGAGCAGACTGTGGCGATCACAAAGGGTCCCCAGACGTCTCACGGTCTGTTGCCCCCTGTGCCACCACTGGGTTTCCTGCTGCCACCAACCAGTCTCTAATTGGTAAATTACTGAGTCCAGTCAGGGTTAAATTGGAATATAAAAACTTCTGTTTATTTACTGCACTTTAACAAGCATGTGGTATCATAAACAGTCTTCAAACAAATATAATAACTGTATGCCTATACCGGCCTATACCTTCCAGCATCCAATTTCCACCCTACTGTTATCTACTGATATTCTCATATCCAAAGTGTTACTGACTCAGATTTTTATTCCTCTACACTAACTCAACCAATCCACAGATGCAGTAATAGGAAGCTGATGCTCCTAACTAGCCAACAGTGCAAGTACCGAGAAGTATACGAGTATACTCTGCTGAATTTGGCAGGGCTTAATCCCAGATTTCGAATCCCTGTGACGGTTCGAATCCCTGCAACGGGGTGATCTCCCGTTGCTTTGTCCCAGCTCCTGCCAACCTAGCAGTTCGAAAGCATATCAAAGGCATGGTAAACAACATTTCCATGTGCTCTGTTGTGCCAGAAGTGGTTTAGTCATGCTGGCCACATGACCCGGAAAACTGGCTGTGGACCAAAGCCAGCTCCCTCAGCATGAAAGCAAGATGTGTGACGCACCCCATAGTCACCTTTGACTGGACTTAACAGTCCAGGGGTCCTTTACCTTTACCTTACACATAGGCAAAAACAATAGGAGTGTTTAGATATTTCATCGTTACTGGCATATGATGTGAGGAAATTACCTGCTCCCATTTTCTTCTGCCACCTATCTGGATGCTAAGCAAAATGGAACGCCATTGGGTAATTAACAACAATGAGCTTCTTTCTCCTGCCAATTAAATTTGGCACCAGGATCGGAGTACGCATAAGCACTTCCTGCAAGATGCCACATGAATGAGAAGCTTGGAATGGCAGGTAAAAGCCATCATTAGATTCCTAGCAAGCCTCATCTAAAATCATTCAGTACATGTTCTAACAAATTAGCCATAACTGAATCACACTTTTTAATGGTTTGAGAAGAATTTTAAATGCTTTGGGGATATCTTGTTAATAGCAAGACGGCTTTTTTTTTTTTTTTTGCTCTTTGGCAAAGACCAAAGTGTTCAAATAGCCAAATTGTTGTGTTCATAATTTGCACTTACATCCACAAAGCCAGAATTATAATAACAATTATATTTCAAAACTGACAACTTGGAAGTTCAGGAATTTATAGAGGTGCTAAATTCTCATTGATCCCTTAACACAACATGCTAAGAATTCCTTTGCCGTTTGGGACAGCCAGTCTTTCTTTGCTACTGAGTGGTATGAGTGTCAGATGATCTCACTCTCCCGCCCCTAACTCTGGAATCCTAGGGCATCACACAAAAAAGTTATGAGGGCCTTTGATTTCAGATCCTGCAACGCTAAAGGCCTTGATGATGGATCTTTATCCTAAAGTGAGGGCAGCAGTGACAGGAAGGCTCAAGGGATTTTGCAGAAGTTGGTGTAATTGCTTGGGTGTGCCGCCCGGAAGAAAGGCAAGTAAAAGTGCTAATTGCTTTGCATTGTCTACAATCCAAAGATGTTAACTGGGATGCTGCAGTGCATATACAGCAGTCCTAGGGCCAAGCTAAATGTGATTTTAATTGCATTAATATAATTAATATACACAATTTTTGTTATATGCTCAGTAGCACCTTAAAGACCAACTAAGTTTTTATTTTGGTATGAGCTTTCGTGTGCATGCACACTTCTTCAGATACAGTGAACACGAAAGCTCATACCAAAATAAAAACTTAGTTGGTCTTTAAGGTGCTACTGAAGGAATTTTTTTATTTTACTTCGATCCAGACCAACACGGCTACCTACCTGTAACCTGTTATATGCTCAGTTATTCTTATGAGTCCAAGAAGCATCAGGATGAAGAGGAGGAGAGCTTGGAGCTCCCTGCTGCGGTTTGCTGCAGCTGCTATATTTGTGTTCCTACCCTCCATTCCTCCAAAGCTGTACAGGGTTCCCATCAAATGCTATTATCATCACCAAAAATGTGATGTGCACATTGTGTCATGTCTGGTTCGGCTCTTACCTGTAGAAAAACTGGACTGAAGCTCATTGGGCAGCCTAGGGCATGTCATTGTTGTTGTTGTTTAGTCGGTTAGTCGTGTCCGACTCTTCGTGACCCCATGGACCATAGCACGCCAGGCACTCCTGTCTTCCACTGCCTCCCGCAGATTGGTCAAACTCATGTTCGTAGCTTCCAGAACACTGTCCAACCATCTCGTCCCCTTCTCCTAGTGCCCTCAATCTTTCCCAACATCAGGGTCTTTTCCAGGGACTCTTCTCTTCTCATGAGGTGGCCAAAGTATTGGAGCCTCAGCTTCACGATCTGTCCTTCCAGTGAGCACTCAGGGCTGATTTCCTTCAAAATGGATAGATCTGATCTACTTGCAGTCCATGGGACTCTCAAGAGTCTCCTCCAGCACCAAAATTCTAAAGCATCAATTATTTGGCGATCAGCCTTCTTTATGGTCCAGCTCTCACTTCCATACATCACTACTGGGAAAACCATAGCTTTAACTATACGGACCTTTGTCAGCAAAGTGATGTCTCTGCTTTTTTAGATGCTATCTAGGTTTGTCATTGCTTTTCTCCCAAGAAGCAGGCGTCTTTTAATTTCATGACTGCTGTCACCATCTGCAGTGATCAAGGAGCCCAAGAAAGTAAAATCTCTCCCTGCCTCCATTTCTTCCCCTTCTATTTGCCAGGAGGTGAAGTGACCAGTGGCCATGATCTTGGGTTTTTTTGATGCTGAGCTTCAGACCATATTTTGCGCTCTCCTCTCCACCCCGGCTTATCCCTGTGATTTCCCCCCTCTCCTCCCCCTAACCCCCCACTTACCCCTGTGATTTTCCTCCTCTCCTCCGTCCACCCCCCCCCCCCGGTTATCCCTGTGAACCATTCATTTTGCACACAATCATTCCCCCAATGCGTGTGTTCTGTAAAATTTTGCCCTGTCCCAACCCTGACTCCCCTACCCACGTGTGTTATGTGAAATAACATTTCTTCTATCCAAAGGCACGGTCCTGTAAAAGGCCCATATTCAGTTGATTCTATGCTGTGGCCTATTCGCCCCCCCATCCCCAACCCAGGCAGGCCCCTAAATCCACTCAGCCTAGTCTGCAAAGCCGAGGCGAGATACTGTGGAGAGGGCAGGTTTCATCCCTGTGTCTCCCCCCACCCTGTTCTGACCCATTACCTATCCCTGCCCCGCATCCTCCCCCCCCCCCAAGGCAGGCCCCTACCTCCACTTGGCAATGTTGGGCCTTGTTGCTGCAAAAGGCCTGTTTTCAGTTGGTTGGGCCTTGTTGCTGCAAAAGGCCTGTTTTCAGTTAGTTGCTGTGGAATTTTGTGATGTCATCTGGTGGCGCGGCTTTGCAGGCAGCAGTGGGCAATCTGCCTTTCTATTGGATGCTGCTGGAGTCTTCAGAGCTTCTGCTGGTGATGTCTAATTTTGTGTGTTTAATCATTATTTTAGGTATGAAAGGTTTGCTTTTGGGGGGGGATTATGCCAGCTCCCTCACTGATGGGCATGGAACGTTGTGGCCAAATTTGTTAAATTACAGTTCAGCAGTAACGGAGAAAGGCTGTTACATCTGTGTGCGCAATGCCTACATTTTTTATATATAGAGATGTACCTCAGCATTATCTACACTGAGTGACAGAGGGTCTCTAGGGCTCCTGGAGGGTTCCTCTCTCATCTTTTCTAGTCCTACCTGGAGAAAGCAGGGGTTCAACCTGAGACTTTCTGCATGCAAAACAGGTGTTCTGTCTCTGTGTTATGGCCTCTTCCCAAGGAAGGGGACCAGATGTTTATAGAAACTCACAAAGGTAATCTATGCAATGCCTTTTCTAATGCATTCAAGCAGCCAGCTTTGTTGACAGATTGGCTTAGAGTGATATCTGGCCATTTTTTATTTTTATTTTTGGTGTGTGTGTGTGTGTGTGTGTGTGTGTGTGTGTGTGTGTGTGTTCCTCTCATTCCCTCTCCTGTGAACTGTTCCGGCAAACTAAGGAATGAAAAGCATTGAAATCGGCAGCTGTCTTTATAGTGCTGGAACTGGTGGGAGAAGGGTGGTGGACAAATCTTTACTCACAGAAATGCATCACTGGAACTTGGGACGTTGGATGAACCCCCCCCCCCCCACATGCTGTACAAAACAAGTGGGGGATTGCTAGGGCAGATGTGCTGATCATGTCCCGTTCCAGCCTGCCATTCAGTGATCACGGAAGTGGCTCTGGAAAGGTACCATACTAGCCTGATTGGTTCATTAACTTTTTTCCTGTGAAGGAACTCCATGCATTTATGTTGCACCTTTCATACTCTCCTTAAGTCTGTGGCCAGTAGGCATGACCTTGTCATCGCCCTCCATTTGAGATGGATAACCATTTGAAAAGCTGCATTGCCTTACTCCTACAATGCTTAGTTTGCCTCTAAGAAGCATATACATTCACGTCTATGTTTTGTGACATGTCAGACCCTCCAAGTGTCCCTACTCTCCAAGGACGTCCCTGATTTAGAGAAGCCATCCTGGTTTCTGATTTGATCCTAGAATGTCCCACTTTTCCTTAGGATGTCCCTATTTTCATTAGAGAAATATTGGAGGGTTATCCAACCCCCGAGCCATCTGAAGGCAATCCTGGATAGGGAAGTGGTTTTTTGATGTTTAATGTTTTATTATGTTTTTATATCTGATGGAAGCTGCCAAGAGTGGCTGGGGCAACCCAGTAAGATTTGTGGGGTATAAATAGTAAAATTATCATTATGGAATGGGACATCCCTATTTTCATGGGAGAAATGTTGGAGCGTATGACATGTCACTGGATTCATCACAATGTGATGGTAGATGGTTCCATTTGTCTGCTTCAGTGGACATATATTAAGATGAATGAGACTCAAGAACAATGTTTGTAAAAAGCACAAATCAAAAGCGGTCCTGATACTGTTGGATAATGGAAATTATGCTCTATATTCAACACTCACACTTTGAAGTGCCAGCTACCGTGTTTCCCCTTTTTTAAGACGTAGTCATTATATAAGCCATAGCAGGATTTCTAAGCAATTGCGCGATACAAGCCATACCCCGAAAATAAGACATACTGATAGACCCTTCACCCACTAGCAATAACCCCCCTCCTGCCAGCCAACTCCCCCCTTAAAAATCTCTCCCCATTTTGCTGTCGCTCCACAGACACGTATTTCCTTTAAAAGCTTGTAAAAATGCACCGAACAGCCGTAGCTGCTGGCTGCCGAAGCCTTGTGATTTCTCTTCCCCGTTTCTGAGAGCATTTTTTTAAATAAAAAGATCCAAAAATAATTTTTTTAGCCAAGCTGTGTAAGCTCTACTTGGTGAAGGGGAGAAAAGTGGGGTGGGGAGGAGATGAAGGCACGAGGAAGAAAAGAGGGGCGATTGAAGAATGCAAAGGCTGTTTTCCCTTTTAGGGAGAGACCTCCGTGCGCGCGTCTGTCTCTCTCTCCCCCCCCCTGCGTCTCTCTCTCTCTCTCTCTCTCTCTCTCTCTCACACACACACACACACACACACACACAGCCCACCTCTCGCTTCCCCCCACCTTTCCCTAAATTCCCTTCCATTCAATGCACGTTGATTTCCTCTTAACGGGAATCTCCCGTGTCTGATTGTTGTCTCATTGCTTTTACCGGGCATAAAGCAGCCTTTTAAAAATCCTGCTGCAGTTTTCTTTCTACCTTATGCTGCTTGGTTGTCTGTGGAGCTGCCCCTTTAAGGATTTGTAAGTAGTCTGGATTGCAGTCCTTGCCTTGGGGACTTTTATTTATTTATTAAGGACTTTTTCCTTCGCTGTTTGCGAGCTGCTAAAAGGAGCTGTTAAACTGCCGGTCCTAACAACACGTGCTTCCTCACCTCGCTGGCTCAATTGCTTCTCAATTGCTACCATTTACCAAGTCAGCAATCTTAATTGCTGCTTAGCTGGCTTCTTTGTTCTCAGCAGGTAGCTTCTTTGCTATCAGTGATAGCACTGCAAAGTGCTATGTTGTTGGAACTTCAGACAGTCTTGCAGTCTTGGGAAGCTGGCTGGTAGAGATCCTTACTTGCTTTAGGTATAGGCTACTGCTAGGACTGTATCACAAAGATAGATTCCATTATACTGGTTTAGATTTAAGAAGCTCCAGTGTAGCAGATTGCTATTAAGTGAGTCCCCACCTTGGAGGAGAGAGAGAGCAGCCCTTCGCGAACATCCCAGGGCCGGGGAGAGAGGGCTGCACCAGGGACGCACACACCTCCCTTCCCTCAGACTCGTAATAAAAATACCGGTACCAGTAAGACATCCCACCAAAAATAAGCCACTCTGTGTTTTTTTGAGAAAAAAAAGTAATAAGACGGTGTCTTAAAAAGGGGGAAACACGGTATGTTACGCTATAATTCTAACAGCAGGCATCTGAGAAGCATTTTTCTTTGACAAGTCAACGGTCCAATTACACTCAAAATTGAGCAATTGCCACCCAATTTGTTTAATATGAAATTGTGTTAATAGTGATTTTTTTTATTACTGTTATTATTTATCCATCTGGTGCTTGATGTTTTACAGTAATCAGTGTGTTAGGATATTTCTCTGAAATGCCATGACAAATCAATTGAGCAAAATGCATAAAACTAAAATCTGATTAAAACATGAAACAATAACAATAATAAAAAAACCACTCACAGCTCTGGAGAAAATCAGTCTCAGTTAAGCACAGCTCTTAGCTGACACATTTGGTCCATCACAAGAGCAGAGATTAAATTAATAAATGCATGTGATTCTCTTTTATTTTGATAAAGATATATCCTAGGGAGCATGAAAAGTGTATCTTCTGCTTTGCAGAATAATGTTTCATGGAGGCACAAATGTCTTCCAGCAACAAAAAACTATCAAACAATGTTCATGAAAAGGTTCACCTTGTTTCAAATTTGTTGTCTCTTGATGTTCTAATTCCGATCACGGATTGTTCTGCTCTCGGTTTACAAAACCTGAGAGCCTTGCACAATTGCCACATGAGTATTTACCAGCCTGGAAACAATCTTAATGTCCCCTTTCTTGCAGAAGATGATTGGAAAAATCCCAGCCCAATAATAACAGGGCAAGCATTATTAGATTCAGGGATCAGTTATATTATGACTAATGTACAGGGACCCAAGGTATAGAGAACATATTGTACATGCTGACCCACCCAATCCTCGCCTTCTATATACTGTATCATGATTTACAGATTCCAGAGTGGGTATTTTCCAAACTTAATCCAGTTTTACTCTAAGCATATTTTTATATGACGATAAATGAAAACAGTTTGGCATGTCCTCTTCTTTTTCCTCTCCTTCCAGTTTTCCTCTTCCGCAGAAGTTCAATGAATGAGTACAGGATCAATCGTATTAAAATTTATCTTGATCACAGGAAAAGCTATTTACATCAGTCGGATATTCAGATCTTTGACTCCAGCCTGTAGAGAGTGATAATGATGGCAATAAATGCCCCCCCCCCTGTTAAGTCACTTTGAGACTTTTTTGTTTGTAAAATGCGACTAACAAACAACAACAACACTAACAACAACTCTCAGCTTTCCCTCATGCAAATTCTAATTACATGGGGGATTTCAGTGCCTGAATACGGTTTAATTGATAAGGTCATTCACACATTGCATGGTCCAGAAGTGCAAGCTGTCTCTATGCATGTACAAGTGTTTGTGTGAAAGAGCACACACGGCACAGTACACCCGTGTGGTGTAGTGGTTAGAGTGCTGGAATTGGCAAGGCCTGGCTCTTTACTCTTTTCCCACCTTTTCCATCCTTGCTCCCTTCCAGGGGTGCCAACCTGACCCCGCGACAATGGGTGCCCAGGACCGTGAGTGCCATTCAGGGTGCATGGCCCTGACACCAAAAATTGTGGGTGCCTAATCTCTTCATGGGGAATTTTGTGGGTGCTCAGGCACCCAGGGCCCCAGGGAGTTGGCACCTATGCTCTCTCCCTGCACAGAACCTCCTCTAAATAAGCCACCTGCCATACCTTTATCCTCCATCTGGTCCAGCGTCTCTCCTCCTCCTTTAGGGCTGTCCTTCCAGCCCTATTCCTGTCTGTTCCACTCACTTCCTCAGCTTACTGTTGGGTTGACAGCATGAGCCAGGAGTTGCTGCATCAGCTGATCCAGTATCAATTTACTTAAATATCAATATTTAAGTAAACGGGTTAGGACAGCAGAGAATGAGAGAAATTTCGTGGCCCAGAGAGAGGGCACAGATTAAGGGATGGCTACTGCTGGGAAAGATGGAGGGCACAGAGGAGATGGTTGGACAGTGTTCTCGAAGCCACCAACCTGAGTCTGACCAAACTGCGGGAGGCAGTGGAAGACAGGAGTGCCTGGCGTGCTCTGGTCCATGGGGTCATGAAGAGTCGGACACGACTAAACGACTAAACAACAACAACAACAACTAGGAAGTGACTCGGCACAAAGAGCACAGACACAGAGCAGGAGGAACAGAGAGAGTTAGGAGTTGAATGTAAGCTAGTTTGAATAAAACTCTTCGTTTTCTATTACTTCTGTTTGATTATTCACTAACAGCACTTGAAACAGCTCCTACCAGTATTGCATGTTTTGTTTGGTGCCCTGTTTTTTAAGAACTGGGCTTTGAGATACGCTTTTAAAGGCCTTGACCCAAAAGCAGCCCATAGATATTAGGAAATAAAAGAACATGCTAGGAAATAAAAGAACATGCATGTGCTTTTCTACTGCTCAAGATGCTGTTCTCAGATGCAGACCTCCTCTAACATTAAGTAATTGCTCTCTACCAGCTTACAGTTATTTCACAAGCATTCCTGTTCTGCAAAGGCACACATTAAAACACACCCTTCTGTTGTGAGAGGCAAGGCTGCTCCAAACATGCTTACCCACATCCTTGTTCTGTTCTTCTCCCTGTACCTGTGGAGGTAAATGTGTTGTGCAAGAGGGCAAATCCTTGCTGGCAATTGGCATTGGCCGGTTTGGGGGGAGGGTACGTTGTATGGAGAGGTGGAGAGCTGCTTTAGAAGAAAAGTCTCCAGTCATCTGCTCAATGACTAAATACAAATGGTGGGAAATCACAGTGGAATTAGTTTGAATGCAAGAGAGTTAATACCCATGCTGGTGAAATGAACAGTTCTGGAAGGTGGAAGTAAGAGTTCTGGATATTCATCAAAGCAACAACAACAAAAAGGATTGCAGTACATGTCATTCATGAACCATTAGTTCACTTGTTCAATCCACCTTCTTTTTTGGAAGTAACACAAAGTGGAGACTGGTCCATTAGAGTGAATGGGGCACTGTACTGTAGCACCAACTTTAGTCTGCTCTTAGTCTTGCCTTCCTTCCTAAGGTAAAAGGTAAAGGACTGCTGGACAGTTAAGTCCAATCAAAGGTGACTATGGAGTGTGGCGCCCACCTCACTTCAGGCCAAGGGAGCTGGCGTTTGTCTGCAGACAGCTTTCTGGGTCATGTGGCCAGCATGATTAAACCGCTTCTGGCGCAATGGGCCACCATGATGAGTGCCAGAGCGCATGGAAACACCATTTACCTTCCTGCCACAGCGGCACCTATTTATCTACTCACATTGGCATGCTTTTGAACTGGCATGCTTTTAAACAACTTGGCCTCTTGGGCTTGCTGATCAGATGGTCAGTGGTTCGAACCCCCGCAATGGGGTGAGCTCCCATTGCTCTGTCCCAGCTCCTGCCAACCTGGCAGTTTGAAAGCACACCAGTGCAAGTAGATAAATAGGTGCCGCTGTGCTGGGAAGGTAAACAATGTTTCTGTGTGCTCTGGTTTCTGTCACAGTGTTCTGTTGCGCCAGAAGCTGTTTAGTCATGCTGGCCACATGACCCGGAAAGCTGTACAGTGGTACCTCGGTTTAAGTACATATAAAACACACAAACCCACTGATACCACCCATATATCACACAAATTCACCACACAACATTATCGCTCACATGCAAACATACAGGCACACAGTGCTCTCTTGCTCTGTCTTTCTCTATGTGTTTTTACACAGAGCAAGAGAGAGAGTACTGTTATGGGTTTAAACTTCCCAGCCTGATGCTCTGATGGGGTGGAAAACCACTATCTCTCAGAGAAAGAGGTAGAAATGATCTTCCTTCCTTTCTGTGAAGAGAAACCTCCACTGGATGCCAACCCCTTCTACAAGTAGAAAAGTATTTCTGTAATACTGAAAGACTCCTTCTATTCAAGGAAAAGCTGTTCTGGATCAAACCCAAACAGTTTTAAGGGAATTATTTCAGACCCCTGAGAACTCCTCTCTGCTCCAAATTGGATCAATAATATTCATGTGCAATTCATGAATGAATATTCAATGCAATAATGCTGGCCTGTTGTTCAAAGCAGAGTAAGGAAAATAGGTATGTTCTTTCTTTCGGCCTTTCCCCGCTCAGGCTCTTTGGCAGAAGACCAGGCTTCAATTGTTCTTACCTGCAAAGGCAGGATATTTAACAGCACTAAGTGCCGAAGAAGCTGCTTGAATTTGAGCCAGGTGAAATAATGAATCCAGAGAACAAAAGAGGGGCTGTACTGCCAAAGAAAAGGGAAAAAAGGACCCTTTTGCCAGTAGATGTTCATTTTCACAAATTATGCTTTCATCACAGTTCACGTTGGACAACTTCACTTTATCTATCTTAAAATAAACTTTTTCTGTCTTACATGCATTGTTCCTGTAAAAGGCTAATTTGGCAAGCTGGCATTTCGTTTGTTAGCAGCTCAGCAACTGTAGTTCACAGGACAGCTGGGCGGAAGCTAAGCTGTGATACTTCAAGAATAGAGTTTGATGGTTTTCAACAATGGCTTTCGAATTGTGCACCAGAGTTGGAGGTAACTAAACACATGAGTTGGATGAGGCCTACTTTCAAGAGCCAGAAGTTCAGAAAACAAGTCAACAATTTCCATTTATTCCATGGGGATATTTCTAACACGTTCCTGATCACAGAATTTTGGCCCCAAAATGATGAAGAAATACATGCAAACTGTCAATGATAGCCAGCCTGGATCTTGAAACGAGCAGCTTTGGTGTCTGTATGAGGTCACAAAGTTCAGTGTTCAGTCACAACAGTTTGCATGAGGACAATGCAACATTTGCTAAGGATCATGCCTCAAGGCTACATTTTCATTTAAACTAGACAACTGAAAGAAATAGAGGACAGAACAGGACTGATTCTTTGTGACACCCTCAGCAACAGCTGATTTATGGTGTTCAGCTTAAGACAGACCTCACTCTTAGACAGAACACAGGCAAGAAAAAGGGAGCCATTATTTTCACTCTGGCATAATTAAAGGGCAAAAACAGATATTTCATTTCCCCCCTCTTTTAATCATGAATAGTCCCCCGCTGTGTTGTGGGGGGGGGGAACCTGAAGCTGAAATTTCCATCCCCACACTTCCTATATTCTTATTGTACTGTATCCCCACCCCCACCCTTCCCACTACTGATCAAAGAAAAAGAAATATATATGCAGGCAAAATTACCTCACTCTAGAGGGAGAGAAATGCTGCTTTTCTAAAAGCTCTCCATTGCCAATGTACCACACTGATGATATATAAACTTCTTCTCCAGATCAGGGTAAAAAAGAGAGAGAGAGAAATGCATTTGTGCCTCTCATGTGGATAAAGAGAAATTTCTGCACACCCTGATCTCCTGCCTGGAACATCAGCTGCCTCTCTGCTCCTCTGAAAGTAGGAAAACACAATTAGACCCTGAGTCAAGATGATCAATTTGTGTTTGACTTTGCTTTCACTATTACAAAAAAATAGTAATAACTTGGAGTAGGGGTGGGGGAATACGCCACTTTCGGTTTCTCTCAGTTTCTTATTTTTTCCAGTCTTAAGTTTGGATCTCCACATTTCCACGTCAGTTTGCAATTATTATTTCAAAGTCATTGTGAAAATTCATCAGCATTTGAATGTGCATTTATCCAAAGAGGCACGATTTTGCAATTTTGTCTAGCATACACATTATTGAGAAACACCTTTCCCTAATGTAATGCATTTTTGCAAAGAATCATTCAATCAAATGATCCAAAGGATCATTTAGTCCAATTCCCTATTGCATGCTATTTTCACTAATATATGCATTGTTATGTACATGTTAGCACATGTATTTTTTGGATCTATTCAATGCCAAGACTATTCCGACTCTTTTCATAAGGCCAGACTTGAAATAAAATGGGATCTTGTTGACGTTGTATTCCAGTAATTCTCTTGTTGGATTCAGTAGGTATAAGATCTTTAATCAAATGTCGGTGAATGTTTTAGTCTATTCAGATTCATAGTTCTGGTCACATACAAAATGTGTGAAAAGAACAAAATATTTGACAATATGAAGTATGGCATGTCACAAGAAGCAAAGGCTGCAAATCTGGACACTGATGGACTTTAAATCTATTAACGTCCATGAAGTTTAAGAAACACGGAGGGTAGATGGCAGCCCAAATCTTTAAATCCTTAAAAAAGACCTTTGGGGTTATCTCTTGAATGCCTGCAATCAGTTAAAGAGTACAAAAAAACACCCTCACACTTAATTAATGGAATTAACACTGGAGAAGGAAACATTAAGTATAATTTTCTCATAAAAATGGAACCAATAACACAGCTACCCTCCTGCCCTTTTTCAGTGTGGGCCTGCAAGAGAGGAGTCTGCTTTCCAGGGGCTTATTAGGAATTTCAGGGGGAGACCCTAACTGGCTTTGGGTCTTCTCTCTCTTTTTTTTTTTTGCCTACTCCATACTTCTGGGTGATGTTTGGTAGAGTGGTGTTCCTTCCATTTGGCTACTTGGCATGTGGTCCAGGCAGGTGAGAGGATTTCTGAAATAATGGAACACTTACCTGGGCAGTGGTGGGTTGTAAGCATCCCTTAGTCACTGTTGTCAGGCATGGCCTACAGGTGCTGTGGGGTGCCCTTTGGCCTGACAGACATATCAAGGTGAATGTCAACCAATGGGGCCATGGTGTGCCTGTTGGGCTCTTAGACCCAAGGTCCACGCAGTGGGGAAGGAGGAATCTTAGGAAACCTTGTTGCGTGAACACAGCGTGCGGCTGTTAACTTGCCCAGCTGATGGGAGTAGAAATCATCCCCATCTAATAATAAACACCTGCCTGGACTTAAGTCGGTTCATTGGTTGAATGTGACTACTTAGTTTGTTTTGCAGGTCCTCAAGTTGTTACAGTATATTTTGCTAAAAATAGCCTGTTATCCACATTTGGTTGTCTTGACTCTTCTTCCTGGTGTGCTAGCAAACCAGAGCTGTCAGTTATTTGTAACACAAAAAAAAATCATGGTACTGACAGGACAGTGAACATTTCTGAAGAGACTATTTGATTGGATTCCGCATCTTATCTTTATCACCCATACTGTACAATTTTGCATCTTTACATGTTATCACCTTTCATTAATATAATTATCTGAATTTCATGGAAGTCAGCAGAAGATTATGTGGCTATATTATCATAGCAACACATTTATAAAAATTTAGCTCATGAATAAAACATAAAATGAATGTATCCCCAAGAACATTTTAGCAAGCTAAATTAGATGTGATAAACAGTTGAAAACCAAGCTTTTTTCTTTTTACACTTTTTTGCTTCTCCATAATGGACACTGTATCCTCTCCATGGGAAAGTTAAACAGATTATTAATCTTTGGCCTTCTAAGACAAAGAGGAGAGCCCAAAGCTGGGGCATTTCTACAAGTGATTCCATTTGTCTTGCCTATGTGCCGCAATCTATTGTGTTCATTGAAATGAATGGATTTTTAGTGCTTGTTATGTATATTTCAGTGCTGAAGGGAGAAATCGTTCCCTTAAGTAACTTCAGCTAGGGCAGAACTAGTCACACTTACTTGGAAGTAGGTCCTCTTAAACTCAGAGACAGAGTCCGCTCCACTTTGTGGGGTCCTTGGTCCAAGTACCCTCATTTAGGGATAGGGAAGAAATTTGAATCAATTTGCAAAAAGGCAAAGCCACCTAACTTGCACTTTCTGAAACAATGCATGACATTGAACAACAACAAAAAATCAGAAAAAAACTGTTGAAGCCAAGTATGTTTTTTTTTAAAAAAATAATTGAAATCAACAACCCTGTCAAGCCAAACTTCCCCTCAACCAGGCTCTCACCCTGGATGAGGGTCATAGGCCTGTCTCCCACAGGACCTGGCCTACAATTCTATATCCTGATTGATGGTGTGAGGCACCCCTGCCGCTATGTCTCCTCAAAGTGTAAGCAGGGCTCTTTTTCAGCCAAAACTCACCAGGACCTCAGTTCTGGCACCTCTCAGGTGAGCTCCATTGCCATTCGAAGAGAACAAGGAGGTATTCATGGTGAGTTCCAGCACCTCTTTTTCTAGAGCACTTGGGATGCTCATTCCAAGCAGAAAGGTAGAGTAGAAATGTTTCAAATAAATGAGATTCTTTTCCCCTTGTTTCTTTGTTCCAGATATTCAAGATATCAGACTTAGAGATCACGAAGAAGGCGCAACACAGACTGTATTTTTTGAGAATTTTAAGGAAAAATCACCTTCCGCAAAAGTTGCTGCTTACTTTCTATCATTGGGCCATTGAGAGTGTGCTCACATATGGCTTATGTGTCTGGTACGGAAGCTGCACATGTCGGGATTGGACAGTGTTGCGAAGAATGATCAAAACAGCAGAGAGTATCATTGGTTGTTCTCTCTCTACCTTAGAACGTATCTATACCATCAGGTGCCATAGAAAGGCACTAGACATATCAAGAGATTCATTGCATCCTGGTCATAGCTTCTGTGAGCTCCTGCCATCGGGATGGAAATATAGAACAATGAAGGCGAGAACGAGCCTTCTCAAGAGCAGTTTCTTTCCTAGAGCAATTTTGGCCTTAGATGGAAATTCTGGACTTTGAAGTCATTTTATTTGTTTATTGTTCTGTATTGTATTGTGCTTATTAATATTTTAATTCATGTGGAGTGTCTTAATTGAGTTGATACAGCAACCAATATATTTTGTTGTTCCCGCAAGGGGACAATGACAATAAAGATTCTCTTCTCTTCTATTCTCTTCTATTCTATTATTCTAATGCATAGCTGCCAAGTATCCCGTTTCCGCCGGGAAAACCCCTTTTTTCTTACCGTTTCCCGGCGGTCTCCCGTTTAGTGAAAAATCCCGGTATTGTCCCTTAAATCGGCTTCTGCCCGGCGGCCATTTTTCTGGTGCCGCTTTGCCCTTCTATGGGCACCAGAAAATGGCGGCGCCGGCGCCGGAAGTCGCTTCCGCGCATGACCGGAAGTTGCGTGACGCGACTTCCGGTGGCGATCTGCCCTTCTATGGGCATCAGAAAATGGCGGCGGCGGCGGAAGTCGCTTTACGTGTTTCCGGTCATGCGCGGAAGCGACTTCCGGCGCTGGTGCCGCCATTTTCTGGTGCCCATAGAAGGGCGAAGCGCCACCAGAAGTTGCGTCACGCAACTTCCGGTCATACGCACGCTGCCGATCCCGGATCTTTACGTCCCGAACTTGGCAGGTATGTTCTAATGTAGCAGCAATTTACATGTGAAGTTAGGAAGTTGCCTCATATTGAGTTAGGTCACTGAGCATCTAGGTCAGTAAGGTCCATACTGGGTGGCAGTGGCTCTCTGGCCTTTCCTAGTCCGACAGGGAGATGCTGGCGATTGCACCTAAGACCTTTGGCACCAAGGCATGTGTTCTAACCACTGAACTTCAGCCCTTCCCAATCGGAGACAAATATGGCAGAAGCCTGCTTCCCTGCCTGAAAAATCCCTAGCCAGATGGAGGCAATCAAGTGTAATATATATGTGAATATACCTACATGAGGGCCATCAAGAAATGTTTAGCATTCTTGTGGACATTAAACCTCCAATCTCAGCTGTTATTCCTTGCACATGTGAGTGTACTATGTTGTCTGCACCACATTCCACTTTTATGTGTAAAAGACAACAGTGCATCTTTGAGCTCCTTCACGCTTTACAGCCCTGTGAACATCTGCACCCTTGATCTGGCACCCGCAGGTGCAGGCTTGCCTTCATTTGCTAAAGGAAAAGGAGCAGTTGGCCCATTAAGAATAATGACACACTGATTAACAGCACAGCATAAGGCTGACAATCCATCATCTGACCTGTTGCGATCTTGCCTCGCAAAGCACGGCACATGTTCTCACTCGCCGGCAATAACAGGCATGTTCTGCTTCTCAATTACATCCAACAGGCTTCCTTTCTCATATAGGGCTCCCGGGAGCAAGCTTTGCTGGGAGCCTGTGTTTAGAAGAGTAAATTACCAATCTTGCGACCTAGCCTATCAGTCTCTATTCAGTTGTGAATCCCCATGAGTTCAAAGGGTGTTGGCTCCATGTAAATATGCACAGGATATCATAGGGAAAGGGAGGAAATTAGGACGGTTCTTTAAATGCATTTCCAGGAATGATCCGCAAACTAAATTGCAGCTTTCCTTTGACGTGTGTGTCCTTCTCTGGATCTTGCAATGCTGTTCTCCAACGCCAATTAAATCTCTTTATGTTTTTATTCTATTTAGATCAAAGTCTTAGTTTGGACAAAAAGAGGGGGGGAAAATATTTGATATTAGGTTTTGTATTTTTCTCTAAAAACCCTAATCAAATTAATTCAAAAAAAAAACAAGGCATGTATATTTAGGGAATGTGTGCATAAAAATGAATATATTGGAATATGGCATGCAAAAATACATTATGGCAGGGCACATTGGTTGAAAACATTTGTATATTAGGTGAAAATGCCTAGGAAAAATGTGCATATTAAAAGAAATGCAGACAAAAGTGCTGATGTGATGAATATTGACAGGCTGGCAGCCCAACCAATAGGGATGCCAACTACCCACCATATTTCAACAAAATGCCATCCAACTGTTCCAAGCCAGATAGAATTCAAGATGGTGGCAATAACTGGTTGTTGTTGTTGTTGTTGTTGTTGTTGTTGTTGTTGTTGTTGTTTAGTCATTTAGTCATGTCCGACTCTTCGTGACCCCATGGACCAGAGCACACCAGGCACTCCTGTCTTCCACTGCCTCCCACAGTTTGGTCAAACTCATGTTCGTAGCTTCAAGAACACTGTCCAGCCATCTCGTCCTCTGTCGTCCCCTTCTCCTAGTGCCCTCCATCTTTCCCAACATCAGGGTCTTTTCCAGGGAGTCTTCTCTTCTCATGAGGTGGCCAAAGTATTGGAGTCTCAGTTTCAGGATCACCCCTGAGCATGCAAACATATTTTTTAAATTGCCAGCTATTATGCATATAATCTTGACTTTTTAAAAAGTGGCTAACCCTGGACCCCGTACTTTTGCGCATTCTCTCTCATCCTTGGTATTCAATGAACACAATTTCTTCCTCTCATTTCATTCTTATATTGTGGTGAGTGACTTCTCTGTTTAATCACAACATAGTTGGATTTGATACACTTCAAATCTGGTGTGAATTTCTGACAGTTAAGTCCAGTCGCAGACGACTCTGGGCTCATCTCGTTTTACAGGCCGAGGGAGCCGGTGTTTGTCCACATGTCCCCATTTCCGGGTCATGTGGCCAGCATGACTAAGCCGCTTCTGGTGCAACGGAACACCGTGACGGAAACAAGAGCATACGGAGACACTGTTTACCTTCCCGCCACAGTGGTACCTATTTATCTACTAGCACTTTTGGCGTGCTTTCAAACTTCTAGGTTGGCAGGAGCTGGGACAGAGCAACAGGAACTCACCCTCTCACGGGGATTCGAACCACCAACCTTCTGATCGGCAAGCCCAAGAGACTCAGTGGTTTAGACCACAGTGCCACCCATGTCCCTTAAGCCTACTGTACCAAGATACAATTAACATTTGCTCTGAGCAGTTTTGCTTCTGGCCCTGCTGACCGCTGGCATCTGACCTCCAGAAGGTTGCAGCCCTCAAGTTGAGAAAGGTTTCCCACACCCACACTCACCTATGCCCCTTTTTCTCAGATATTGATACAGCACGATGAACCTGAGTGGCAACTACGGTTTGTTTGTTTTTTCCCCCTCCATAAGAGCATCAGTTGTAACTAGTGCCAGAGTCTGGATCTGTGGTGGAACATTCAGCAGCACTGAAGGCAAAGGGAAGGGGTCCCTGGTCATGCAGAGCTACAAATGCTATGTGCACATCACAGATATCGGAGCAGTTCACCTGAATTTGCTCACACATGCAAAACACCTGGCAGCAGCAAGAAAACCGTTCCGTTTCCCAGCTGCTTTCCGAGCCTTAATGCAAAACTGCCTTGCCCTGTAAGAAACAGTGTGTTGACATTTACAGTCACGATTCAGCTCTCACAATCTACTCAAGCCGTATTCAGACATGAGAATTCCTGGCTGATGAATAATACATGGCGCAACGATGTTCTGAGCTCGTTTTTCATGAGAAGGGAGGGGGGCTCTCTTTGCTCCGGAGTGAACATATACAATCATGGTTCTTTCCTAAAGGAAAGGTTTGTTTGCTGCAGAGCAAAAAATTTAAAACATGGAGCAAATCTTTATTCTCAATTCCCATAATTCCGGAAGATACTGGAATTACCGATACTTTATTATCATTACTATTATTTTATAGGAATGGCAGTGGGGATGGAATTGGATTACTCCAGCAACTTGTGGATCAACCACCAGGATTCCATTGTGCTCGTCTCAGCCACAGCTGTGGCGGACCTTGGCCCCATCATGTATAATGACTCGGTTGCAGTTTGCTTACCGGTGTCTGTTGCTATGGCTGTACCATTAAAATAGTGGCCGGACAGCTACCATAGAAAACCAAAGTCGAGAAATTAGCATATCCATTCTTGCAATATATAATCATGTGTGTGTGTATAAAAGAGAGAGAGAGAGAAGGAATGTGGAATGACTCAGAATGTAAAATTACAGGATAGTGTGAGCAACTTGGGTTTGTTCAGAATTGGAGACACCAATAAAAAGGGGACTGGAGAGTTTTAGCCAGAAAGGAGCCGGGAATACAATGAATTAGAAATACATTTCTTTTTACATTAAACCCAAGTGATTTCATGAATATTTTTTCCCCTTCTCCACCTTTTCTTCTAAGTAGCAGGAAGCATGGCAGATAGTCCCTGCTTTAGAAATTCAACTTGACAGTCCCACTATAAACAAATCATGGGTGAAACACCCAGAGGCCGAGATGCTGTGCCCTTTTTCATTTGCAGTGTTTTCTTTACTAGGATGGTTAACTAAACACTGAAAATTTATTACTGGGGTATCTCAAAGTTGTTTGTCTTTGGTCATTACAACATAGTAGTAGGGAGAAATAACTGTGTGGTGGCATTGGAGAACCACAGAGAGATATCCTCTGTCCTTGTGGCAATGTAAGACTTTTTTTTTAAGCCCACCTGATTTCCCTAACCTCCCCCCACAAACTAATAACAATAACAATAACAATAACAACAATAATAATAATAATAATGCAACATTAAAATGGGGGCAGGGGAAATAACTGAAGAAAGCCACAGGAATGCCCATGATTTTCTCTTAGCTGCACAGAAGCTATTCAAATTACAGAAAAGCTTCATTACAGAAAAGCTCTCAGGATGGAATTCTGGCTTATCCTCTCCATATTTATAAATGTTTGGAACCTGAAATAGATCTGAGCTGAATACGTGCCGAAGATGACTTATAAAACCTTTAGCGACTGTAGTGCTGTCCCCCCAGTCTATGAATTATGCAAGAATTTTAAAACAACACGGAGAGATGAGGATAATTGTCTAGCCTTGAAAAGGAATTCTGAAAAGGGAAGCACCAGCCCTGTTCACAAAGCAAAAAAAGAATCAGTTCAGGGACAGCATTTGGGGATAGTACTCTCTCTTTTAGTCACACATTAATGCACACATACTTCCTCCCTTGCCATCCAGGACTATTTATTTATTTATAGTATTTATACCTCAACCTGTAGCCCAGGCTCTCCAACAGCAACTTACAAAAAATCAGCAGCAAGATAGTCCTTGCCATTAGGCTTACAAGAAGAAGAAGAAGAAGTCATAGCACGCAAGGAAAAAGGGATGGGACGGAAGAGGGAAGTGGCAAACTCAGACACTAGTTCTGAAAGTTCTATATAACACAGTTATATAGTCTATCTATACAGATACTGGCTGTCTAAGAGAGCAGCCCCATTTCTTGGGAAAACTCCTGTGACCCCACAGTTCAGATATGGGAACACAACCGGTGGCAAGCAAGGGAGGCAGAGTTGCCCCTATCACACAGTTCTTTTCTGAGATAGCCGACTTAATAGCAGGTGTCATCCATATAGGAAGGGAGATAATACAATTATTCACCTCTCTCGCCTCATCTATGTTTCTAGCTAGAATGGGGTATAAAAATATTGAAAGCCTCTGAACTGGCTAGGAATCTTGCTCCCCCACCCCCAACTCTGCTCTTTCACCTGGACTGAAATTACATTCCTGATGGGAAGAATGTGTGTTTACAAGCACATATATCACAAAAGAGACACTTGTGAGAGAACCAAGAATGAGTGCATCTTTCTCTGAGACGAGTTTTTGTTGGCTGCCATGCAGTGTCAGATGGCCCTGTGAATCTGACACAAATATTTGCATGATCTTCTGGATTGCAAATGAATGCCAGAAAGCGATGCCAACAAGTCTCCTCAGCAATACGATTTTTCTCGTTCACTCCAGCTTGCTCAACCTAAACTGACGGCTTTATTCCCATTACATCACAATCAAGTTCCCACCAAGAAGGAGGAAGAGGGGAGCAGGTCCACACAACCACAAAGAGACAGAGAGAGGACGCTTTCCCTGTGGCAGCCATTAAATTGTGGCACTCTCTCCCCACAAAGATGTCTCTGGCATCTTCGTTGCATGGCTCCCACTGTACATTGAAGATGCACCTCTTTACCCTGCCCTTTGACAGTTATGATATTTTATTTTGTGGGACCAACCTCTTTTATCAACTCAATACTATTCTGCTTTTTATTTGAATGGTTCTACTAGTTTACTGGTTCATACAGCTGACTATTGCCCATGGGCCTTGTGCTAAACAGCAGGTAAGAAATTGTTGAATAAATGAATGAATGCCTTTGTGAGAAAGCTACAAAGTGCTCTGAATGATTCTCAGAGAGATGGTCTCCACAACCACCACTCTTTGGACAAGTTGACATTTTTACAAATTGTCTGTTGTTGGTTTATTGCTGAATTCATGGCTAGCTTTTACAACATGGAGCATAGAGTATCTTGCATGTCAGATAATTAAGTGCTATTTGATCTCCACCACTCAGTGACTGCAGATGTCAGTACTCATTCAGAAAAATATTGTTTGTTCTCTAGTCAGAGTAAATGAGCTTACCTATCTTTTGTGTCCTGTCCTATCCTATCCTCAGGGCTCATTAGTGAAACTGAATCTCAGACTGTTCATTCATGGCAACTAGGATTTTTTTTTGGAGGGGGGCTTGTAAATATATTCTAAACCTTTACATCTTAAGTAATTTTCTGTTTTCCTCCTAAATTACAGTAGGCAGCCTAGCTTATAAACAAAAGGACAGACTGTTAATGACATATTTCCTTTTTTTAGACTTTGAATTTCCTTTTGAAGACAAGGGAAAAGAGAGAGTTTATATTGCACATTCAGTCCAAATATAGCATTTGCCAGCCATTTTGTACTCAGTATAACCATAGATAATTTCTGCATTCCAGTGGTATCCATTTCAACATAGGAGTTTCATTTCAGTGGTCCCATGTGATTATGGGTGAAGCAAAACAGCAGAAAAGCAAAGTTTCAGGACATTCAGTATAAGCATTTTTATTCTTGTCTGCAAAAAAAAAAAAAGTAGTGGAATGGTTCAACTCCAAACATGGGAGTTTAGATGGAAAACTTGCTGGAACAGAAGTGAGCAACCAACTCACCTCTACAACTCCCATCATTCCTGACTATTGAGCTAGATCCTTCTGCCTCCCCTGATATGCTGGTGAGTTTTTAACTTGTTCATCAGAAAGTTTGGGAATCAGAGAATTTCAGGGACTGTGAAACTTGCCAACAACAAGCAACGGCATAAAATTTAACAGAGGAAATGGGAGCAGGGAGTCTGATGAGTCAGAAAGCAATGACTAAACAGGGTGGATGCTTCTGCAGGCACTGAGACTGCAGACTTTTCAATAAGATGACAAAGAGCCATTTTCCTACTGAAATGTGATACAGTTCAAAAGCAAGCAGATACAGCTAGGTGAAAACCTGACAGGGCAAGTCCTGCAGTGAAAAGCAGTAGCGAGAGGATGCAACAGTTGGAAATGGCTTCAGCCACCAAGCAGGGGTCATCGCCAGCAATTAAAAACCTTTATGTTCTCCCCAGTATTTCTTCAGACCCTGATGCTGGGAAAAATTGAGGGCACAAGGAAAAGAGGACGACAGAGGATGAGATGGTTGGACAGTGTTCTCGAAGCTACCAACATGAGTTTGACCAAACTGCGTGAGGCAGTGGAAGACAGGAGTGCCTGGCGTGCTCTGGTCCATGGGGTCACGAAGAGTCGGACACGACTAAACGACTAAACAACAACCTTTCTTCAGATCAGTGATTGCCTGTTTACTGTTTTATTGTATTTAAACCAGGCATCCCCAAACTTCGGCCCTCCAGATGTTTTGGACTACAATTCCCATCTTCCCCAACCACTGGTCCTGTTAGCTAGGGATCATGGGAGTTGTAGGCCAAAACATCTGGAGGGTCGCAATTTGGGGATGCCTGAATTAAACCATCTTTAGGAGGAGGAGTTTGGATTTGATATCCCGCTTTATCACTACCCGAAGGAGTCTCAAAGCGGCTAACATTCTCCTTTCCCTTCCTCCCCCACAACAAACACTCTGTGAGGTGAGTGGGGCTGAGAGACTCCAGAGAAGTATGACTAGCCCAAGGTCACCCAGCAGCTGCATGTGGAGGAGCGGAGACGCGAACCCGGTTCCCCAGATTAGAGTCTACCACTCTTAACCACTACACCACACTGGCTCTCTCTTTAGCTTGAATATATGCCTTTGAACCTTTTATAGTAAATCCCCTTTTCCTTCCAAGATTGGTCTTCCACCTCCCACTGAAATCTGAAATAGCATCCATGCACTTGTTCCCTTCCATTTACAACTGTATCCTTCTAAGTTCCTATTTCTTCCTGAGCATCCAAATTTTCTGTTTCTTCTTAAAGGAAGAACAACACCACATCCACAATCTCGGAATATCCTTCCGCTTTCTGCTGCGGAACATCAAACAAAAAGAGTCTCATGTCACCAAAGGGAGCTGATTGTTAATTGTTCATTAAAAGGTCGTTAGTTTGTGGCACTATTTTTAGCTTCTTTATAAATATACGGTTGAGGGCAGCTGTGACATTTTTAATGAAGGCAAACTGTTAAAAAGGGTTTGATATCTGGGAGCGTCCATGAAACAGAGACATCTATTTTCCCTTTTCAATTACTTACCGTATATATTAGCGATTCAGAAGAAAGGAGTTGAGTTTTGCTTCATACATATTCAACAGTTCTGGCCTCTACTATACCAACGCATTGTTGATTTGACTTTTTCAGAGCTCATAATCACATTCCACCTCTGCTTCAATCATTCATTCAGAGTGATACGTGAGAATAGCCCTATTGGTGGGGAAGCTGAAGCAGCTGCCTCAAGCAGCAGTTGCTGGGAATGGGCAGCAGTGGCAAGATGTTGATGGAGTGTGCCACATGACCTACCCTGCAACTACTGCTAGCTTCCTCCCCTCATGTACAGTGCAGGTCACTGTTCACTCACACCACTGGTAAAATAAGATCCAGCTACCAGTCTCATCAAGGATTCTACACAGAATTAGCGAAGGATGCTGCACCTTGCCCATTGCCTCAGGCGGAAAAATGTCTTGAGCTAGCCCTGGTGATATGGTAAAGTGGATGGATTTGGAGTGGAAATTGGTAAGGGGAGAGGGAAGGTCAGCAAAAAGAGATTTTGCAGAAGTTGCACAGCTAATGCTAGCTGCTTTGTCTTTCTGATTGTTACTGAATCAGCAGCACTATACGCTGTTTCTTTCATTTTCTTTCAGAAGACAGATGCTCCCATTGCAATGTCCCCCAAAGTGGTTTTTGCAAAGGCCCTCCTTGCCCTACCCACTTTTCTCCACAGAAAACCCCAGTCTGGCCATGCAGGCATACTAAGTGCCAGGGTAAATGCACAGGGTAAAGCATAGGGATTAAATAGGACCCTATCTGCCCGCGGACTGTCTCGCCAGAGTGGTGCATGCTCTAGTTATCTCCCGCTTGGACTACTGCAATGCGCTCTATGTGGGGCTACCTTTGAAGGTGACCCGGAAACTACAACTAATCCAGAATGCGGCAGCTAGACTGGTGACTAGGAGCAACCGCCGAGACCATATAACACCGGTCCTGAAAGACCTACATTGACTCCCAGTACGTTTCCGAGCACAATTCAAAGTGTTGGTGCTGACCTTTAAAGCCCTAAACGGCCTCAGCCCAGTATACCTGAAGGAGCGTCTCCTCCCCCATCATTCTGCCCAAACACTGAGGTCCAGCGCTGAGGGCCTTCTGGCAGTTCCCTCACTGCGAGAAGCAAAGCTACAGGGAACTAGGCAGAGGGCCTTCTCGGTTGTGGCGCCCGCCCTGTGAAATGCCCTCCTATCAGATGTCAAAGAGAACAACAATTACCTGACATTTAGAAAACATCTGAAGGCAGCCCTGTTTAGGGAAGTTTTAAATGTATTTTAATCTCTGTTGGAAGCCGCCCAGAGTGGCTGGGGAAACCCAGCCGGATGGGCGGGGTATAACTAATAAATTATTATTATTATTATTATTATTATTATTAAATAAAGTGGGAAATACATCATGTATTGTCTTCAGAGTTACTCACAGACAAAGGAGAATGAGAAAACCGAGAGTTGCTGCACAGCTTTCATGCCCTTCCTGGAGGGAGTTGGTCGTAGTGTTTGCCTTTCCTGCCATCACAACAGATTTGTAGAGCCATTTTACATAGTTGGGGGAGGAATTTGAGGTGGAAGGACCATCCACCCAGCTCACACCAGCAGGGTAAAATATGGGATTGCATCTCCCCTTTCCCCCCTGGAAAAACATTCTTGCTTTGATCCATCTGTATAGAAGGAGATCCACAAAACCCTACGGCCCCTGGGACACCAACCTAGGATTCAATCCAATGCACACCAATCTGGGATTAAAAGGTAAAGGGACCCCTGACCATTAGGTCCAGTCGTGACCGACTCTGGGGTTGCGGCACTCATCTCGCATTATTGGGCGAGGGAGCCGGCGTATAGCTTCCAGGTCATGTGGCCAGCATGACAAAGCTGCTTCTGGCAAACCAGAGCAGCACATGGAAACGCCGTTTACCTTCCCGCTGTAGCGGTTCCTATTTATCTACTTGCATTTTGACATGCTTTCGAACTGCTAGGTTGGCAGGAGCTGGGACCAAGCAACGGGAGCTCACCCCGTCACAGGGATTCGAACCGTCACAGGGATTCGAAATCTGGGATTAAGCCCTGCCAAATTCAGCAGAGTATACTCGTATACTTCTCGGTACTTGCACTGTTGGCTAGTTAGGAGCATCAGCTTCCTATTACTGCATCTGAGGATGGCAATGGGCTAGTTCACACATTACACTGAGCACAGGTACACCTTGTTGATAGTGCGCAGATCCATTAGTGTGCACCCAGGTACAGACTGTGCAGTCACTGAACATTACCATACAACTCAACTATTTGAGTACACAGGTGGCATGTGTACACATTACACTAAACCATGGTACAAACTGTTTCTACACATGCACAAGTGTTTGTGTGAAAGATTGTATGTTGATTGTGTTAAGTGGCAGTTCAGTTAACTGTCACAGGTGTATAAAAGTACATGTGTACAGTTCAACTTCATATTTGTCCCTGTTCTTATCTGTAAAAGATTTGAATTGATTTTATGTATATATGCATATTCGTTTTAATGGTTTTTATATCTGTAAATGTTTTATATATGTTTTTTATTATCTTGTAAATCACTTTGGGATGCCTCGTGGGAAGCAATACATAAATTAAATTAACAACAACTGTTTCTGTACCTATATTGAATGTTAACCTGTGAACTCACTCCTACACTCACTGAATGTAACTTGTGAATGCCCCTAATACTGACCTACCTTACAGAATTATTGTCAAGAAAGAAAATGTTTTGAAACACCATATAAATGATGATCACAATGCCTGAGATGGCTGTTGCTCTTATTAACATTCATTTCCCCTTCACATAGCCTGTTGGACATTGATGCCTCTGTAGGATTTCCAAGCCCAGACGCTGCCTTTATAAGAGCTGCCTGGAAGCGAACATTTCACCAAGTGTGGCTTTTCTCACTGTAGTGCCATAAGTGTCGGGAGCAGCTGTTCCTGGCAGAATTCCCTCATCTATGCATCACTTAAAATAGGCTTGGACTTGGCAACCCCACAGGCCTTTGGCACTCTCGCCTATAGTCCTCTGGCTTCCAAAACTCCCTTGCCTGTAGTGTTGCCCATCTCTTTCCCCTGGAGCTGGGCCTGCACTTTTAGCAGCAGTCTGACATGAAAACATTTCCACTTTTTAAAACAATGGTCCACCTGCTTAATTAGGCTGGCAAAGCTGCTACCTTGAAATTGACGCAATGGCTTTAAATTCTCTGATGAAGCAGGAAGTCCGCAGCCATGATTTATCCTCTCTCCTTCCTCTCCTCAACCACCATCCCAGTCCATCCCTGCTCATAGCTGTCAAGTCCCCCATTTTTCGTGGGAAACCCCCGGATTTAAATCTGTTTCCCGCTGGTCTCCCGAATTTAAAAATATCCTGTAAATCCCCCGGATTTGCAGCTCCTGCCGGCGCCGGCGGCCATGTCCCAGCTCCCGGCTGGCTGCTCGCTCACTTGGCTTCGGAAATTGCCTCTGCGCATGCCCGAGCATGCGCAGAAGCAATTTCTGGTGCCCAGACATGCGGACACGGGCAATCCGGCACCGGAAGTCGCTTCTGCGCATGTCTGGACATGCGTAGAAGTGACTTCCGGTGCCGCGCCGCCGCTGATCCCTTATTTTCCTATCTGGAAGTTGACACCTATGTTCCTGCTATATCAGTGTCCCAACACAGGCAACATGTTTGGGAGTCCATTTGAAATTCACCTGTTAAAGCTCGAGTTTAACAAAGAAAGTCATTTTGGTGCCCTTAACTCAGATCTAAATGCCAACTATGATCAGAGTTGCAAGGGGCTCACGGTTTAACACAGTGGCCAGCAGGCATCTTGAAGCAGTTCCTGGTTCTGATGTCATGGGCCGCTATCCTTGATTGCTGCTTTCTGTCTTGTTTCCCTGCATAGACAAAGGGAGAAGCAAAGCAACTGCACGAAGCACACACCTATCTTGGCATATTAAGCTAACATTTGATTGTCATCATCACCATAAACTTTTATTGCACTAGCCAAAGGCCATGGCATCATCCAAAAACATCCCTAGTCATCACATATACAGTAAAACCATAGTCAAATCAACTAAAATTCTTTGCCACATAGAATAAAAGGTAGTTCTCCTATAAAACGTACAGATTAAATCTCCAAGTCTCCTTTGCAGTTGACCACAAGTTTATCTAGCTCTTTCACCCTAATCTTCCTAGCTCCTAACACCTAGAGAGCTACTTTGTAAGTTACAGTCATCAGCATCGCTCAGCAGCCATTTCACCCTCTCTGCCCTTCACGATTAGAGGTTTTATAAATCGATTTCTTGGGTCTGTATATAGTGGACATTGCAGTAAGTAATGGTATATGTCTTCTACAGATGGTTGCCCACACAGACAATTTTTTCATAGGGTATTTTATTGCACTGTCCATCTAGAACCGCTAAGAGCATCAATTGGAAGCGTAGTTCTGTGGAGGAGAATCTTAATGAGGCGAATGGAAGTTTCAAAACTGCACCGATTTAATAAGCGGAAACTGTGGTGAACACTTTGAAGAAGTAATCATAGTTAAGTCTCTTTCCACTTCAGTCCCAACGAGCCAGTCCCTTAATTGTCCCTTATCCAGGGACAATTCATGCTCAGGGAGACATGAAGCTCTTGTAGGTGATATTGCGTCAGGTAGTGAAAGCGGGATATCAAATCCAAACTCTTCTTCTTCTCTTCTTCTGTGTATTGAGCAAAGTTCACATTTCCCAAAGATCTGGTGTTGTATTTTTTGAAGCAGGGTACTGCAAGTATTCCTTTCCCACAGTATTAATCTGAGGGAGGAAGCCAGAGACTTGGACAAGTCAGATCTCAACCCAGTGTATCATTTCTCTAAATATTATAGCTGTGAATAAGGGCAAGCGGATATAGATCATTCATCTCTCTCTCTCTCTCTCTCCACCACCTGCCTCCCTGTATCAAGCTATGCAGTTAAAAAATGATTGAAGGGTTGTTTCATGGGATTCCAGTGGCTGGACCGTGAATACTTTTCTATCTTTATGTGGAGTGCATAAAGAAGTGTGCATGCACACGAAAGCTCATACCTATGACAAACTTAGTTGGTCTCTAAGGTGCCACTGGAAGGATTTTTTTGTTTGTTTGTTTATGTGGAGTGTAAGAGAACCCTGAAGTTTTTGGTTGGGCTTACAACTTTCTTTCTGACTTCAGTCATTGCTGGTGGAAATGTTTGTCAATGGTCTTGCCTTTAACACCACTATTTAAGTCAGTGTCTGAAAATGACCAGCTTCCCTTGAGGGAAGCATGGCAGAGAAACAGCTAAAAAAGAAGAAGTAAACATATATTTTGAACTACACTGAGACACCTGGTTGGCTGCAGCATAAGACCAAATAAACAAATAAATAAAACAGCAATTAAAGATAGAATGAACTTCAAAGGAGGCTTTCCTCCTACTGTGGTCATTTATACTCTTATGGGTGGTCTGGTTGCTGGGTGGGGAAACCAAGTTAATCGCTAACATTTTATTTACACGGCAGGAGTTCTTTGCATGCTCTAGAATGTGTTTATATTCCGAGGGCCTTTTTAGACTAAATCATATAGTCTTAAGTACAGATATGGGTTGCTTGGGAAAGCCTATTACACATGTATATTCAACATGAAAGGCACGGCTGATGAAAAAGAAAGCCACAGAGGGTGTATAAATCTGTCCATCCAGTTTGTAATGACCAATTTCTTTTACCCACCGAGCAGCCTCTTTTCATTCTCAGTTTTGCAAGATTAAAATCTTTCTGTATGGCTGAGGGGAGGGGAAGGGGGATTGTCTTCAGAGTTTCTGGAGATTGGCTACTTCACTTTTCAAATTATTGCCGGCTTCAGTGTGTGGTTATGAATCCTTCAAATTGCCCATAAACAAACCCAAGTTCCTCTACTCAGAATCTCTCTCTCTTTCTCTCTGTTATTGCAGATTTACATTCGGAACAGTAGAATAAGCTAAGCTAGGAAGAATGTTAGCTATACTTTGATTTGAAATGTGAACAACTTTATGCTTTCACTTTTCCAATAATCTCATGGCTTCACTCAGCTCTTTGTTCTCCTCATCCCACCAGTTAATCTTTCTAATATCACTGCATCCTTTGGATTTGGTTGTCTACAAACAGTTCTGGAAAGAAAATAGAGTTGCCACAGCATATTTTTCAGCACGGTCCTCTTCATTTTATAAAGTTCATTGTGTGCATAAAAAGAAACCAGGGGTTGAACAATAGAGTTCCCTTGTTGTTGCTCATTTCTGTGAAGGGACTTCAAGTGATCCCTTCAATATGCATGATTCCCACACAAAATGCAAAATGATAAACAGGACCATTTACGGATAGCCTCATTCATGGGATGAAACAACAATTTCACCCTATACTGCAGGGGAAAGAAAGGTTTCTGAATTCATAAGTAGTATTTGCATTCTAAAGGACTGAAAACTCCTTCAGGTTTATCATATATCTGGCAGCCATTGCATAGGGCACTATATACTCAAAGTTGATTTCCATTTCCTTTCAATGTAACCTGCCCTGACATCTGTGGGTGATGTGCTAGATGGGGGGAGGGAATTGCTCAGAAACAAATAAGTACTATGTAGCTAGAATTTGTATTTCAATATATATTTTTAAGTCTGCCATTCTGTCCAAAAATATTTATTGTGAAATGCTCGAAATTGAAGGCATTAGACCTGGGTGCAGACCAGATTAATCTGCTAAATTTGACAGATGCAAAACCAATGGGAGACATTTGGATCAGATCACATGTCGAAATTCCCTGCTCGAAGCAAGCGCATAAGAAACGGCAAGGAACGCCAAGAGCTTCAAAAAGACTAGTGAAGTTTCCCAGGGCGTGAGATGACATCCCTGGGTTGCCATTAAAGTTTTAGCTGAAACAAAATGTGAGTGGAATGCAGTTGTTGCTTGGGGGGAAGAAAGAGCACCCAATGCATTTCTAGAAGAAAGGAAAGACTTTTGATATAAGAGTAGCAAAATTTACCACGGAGATTCCAAGATGCCCTCCTCAAAAGTGATACTCTCTAGCATCTTTCAGAATGAGTTCAAATGAATTCTTGTGAGATAGATCAGGTTGCAGGTTCATCAAAATGTAGACCTTCATTTGAAGGTCTACATATATCCTATGTGCGTAGAAATGTTTGCACATGAAAATCTCTTCACACCATGAGGAATCATAATTCCTAATGACACCAGAGTAAGGACTCTGTGCTCATTTAATTGCATGTGTGTAGGTGTTATTCAGACCTTCAAAAGGAATGTGTGTGTGTAGACCAGGGACAGGACCTTTCACAGTAGTTCCACTCCTTGCTACATACCTGTTCAGTAAGCATTGGTTGGGAAAGACAGGTCTCCACTTTTCACTTCCACTAGGATTCCACAGTTTTCAAGTTAAGTTCCATGTGGACCTAACCCAGGGAAATCCAGGGCTGCCTCCCCCCACTCTGGTTGAATCTCGGGTCAGTCTTTAAAAAACCCAATTTGGTTCAGGATCCCAGATTCAACCAAAACATGTACACAGCCCTACTTTATACATCTTCCCAGGGCCTTCTTGGTGGTCATGCCCAGCCTGTGGAATGCCCTTCCATCAGATGTCAAGAAAATAAACAACTATCTGACTTGTAGAAGACATCTGAAGGCAGCCCTATATAAGGAAGTTTTTAATGTTTGATGTTTTCCTGCATTTGATGTTTTAATTTACTTCAAGCCGCCCAGATTGGCTTGGGGCAACCAGTCAGATGCGTGGCATATAAATCATAAATTGTATTATTATTATTCGGTCAATCTACACTGTTCAATGATTTTGAGGAGATATGGAAGGTGTTTGTATAATCTGGTTGATGATGGCTGCCGAAGCTGATGCAGGGTTTTGAGCTCCAAGACCAAATGCAAGGCAAGTTCTGCTCTGCACCCAACCCCCACCTTTATTTTCACCCTCTTTGTATTCTTTTTTAATTATTTTAACCTTTTAGCCTCTATTAGCTTTATCAGCCTTACTTGCGGTCCTAATTACACTGATTTTTTTGCCTATTCCACGGCTCTACTGCAAGGCTGTAAGAAGCTGCAAGAAGCTGGGCGGGGCTGAGCACTCTGCCGGCCAGCGTCAAATGCAAGGCCGAACCAAGCTTAAAGCTTAAAGTCTCTAGCCACCAAACAAATGAGGAGAAACAGCCTAATTTTTAAATTTTGGACTTTTAAATGTTGATGATTAATCGCCAGTGGGATGGTACTGACGAGCAAATCCAAGGCTGTTACATTTGAAGCTAACTGACTCCTGCAAATCACCGTCAGACGGTCCAATTATCATGGTACTTACCAGAAAGAACAGCAAAGATCTGGGAATAAAGCCAGACTTGTCAACCAGCTCCCCAGAAAGCCGAAGGAGGCAGAGCAAAATAACGCAGTACTTTCTTCAAAAGCAGGAGACTAACGAGACTAACAAGCGAATTTTAGACGAGGTGGTTCCCCTCCCCTCTAATGTCATAGACTGGACAATCCATCTTAAAGGGCTCCATCAAAACCTCGAAAACACCAACAACACAACCAGCCTGGCCCAAGAACTGATTCTGGCAGAAAGATCCTCTATGGCAAATCTGAATGATACAACAACGCAGAGGCCACCTACAGAGGACACACAAGGCCAACAAGTTGCTTCCAAATGTTCTCAAACAAAGGACTGTGACAGCTATCTACAGGACCAGCTCCACCTCTTATGTACGGATATCTCCAACATAAAAAAATACCTCACAATAACAAATGGGTTACTTCTGACCTTAGTGGAAAACCTCACATTTCAAGAGAGAACAACATCAAAGTCAAGCAGTACTGAGCCAATGAACAATCCATCCTTATCTACACCACTAGATATGAACCATCCAGCAACTAGTAAGAAACCACAAAGAAGAAAATTGGCAGTAAAGAAAAAGAAAAGCAAAAATATCAAAACACTAAGGAAACCGAAGATAACTCACCGTACTAGCAAAAAACATTGGCAGAAACTCTACAACCTACTTCCATCATCCACTACACCTGGCCTAAACAAATCTCCCCGACGAGTCAGCAAAGCGAGAGACAAACAGGGACCTGTTATGGTAACCACCCAGTTGGAGAAGGAACCCCCGTCACAAAGCGCCGAACTCAACATAGTGACAGAAGTAACAACCCAGAGCCCTGGAAAGAACTCCATCTCAACCATGGGTTCTAAAGAGGTCGTGGCCCATAACATTGAGGACGAAACCCCACAGGAAGGGCAGACCTCATCCCAGAAAAAAGACTGGAACCTGACACTAATCCCACAAAAACTTGTTTTTGTCAATTACCCAAAGCCAAGGGGTTTCCACTCGCAGATTGAACGTATAATGCACTTCCTGAACATTTTGAATGAGGTGATGCCAGGAGTAGTGAAGCCATCTGACATAGTCTCTGTTGAGTACCTGTACCACGACGGTTACTCGGTAAGGGCAATGATCACCTTTCGGGATCAAGATTTGGCCAAACTAGTTTATAGATCAAAGTACCTGTCCCTAAAGAAAGGGATAGCAATTCTAAGATTATTTGAAAACAGGATACCCTTGACCCTCCTTCCAGACACCAAGCGTGCCAAGCCGTTGGCAGAGGAGGTCCAGGAAAAGCCCAAAATGGAGAATCGACCCACAAAGGGCTGGCATGAGCATCGTAAACATGAGACTCCAAATCTAAAGGGGAAAGGCATACCTCCACACGATCCGCAATGCCCTGAGAGTGAGGGACGGGCCAATTTCTCTGCAGAAGAAAACATCCTAATAAGCAAATTCTGGTCATTCCCGCCCCCAATTCAAGCAGAAATAATAGAAAGACTAGAAACTTTAAAATCCAGACTGGTGGGGGAAGACCTGCATAAAGACACCAGGCAGGACGACCAAAAATGTAGCGAGATCACCTCTAAAACTACATCTACTCCGGAGCTTAATATAGCAGACAGTCACCCACAAAACCGCCAAATAAACTATGCCACACACACCTCAAAACCCTTATCTAACGAAGAATGGATATCAAGCCTGTATCTGACCCCGAAAGAACTGGGCTCCCCCGCTCCTATCCTAGCACCTCGAATAAAAACGCACCAAGTTGAGCTGGCTATTCCTCCAAGGGTTGGGAATGGCTCTATCTTTATAGATGAACAAGGCTCACTAGACATTATCCACGCGGCAGAATGACGTATGGATCCGTCGAATGGACATACCGACAAAGAAACTAGGAATGTTAACTTGGAGACAGGAGACCATCTATCTATAGCAACAGCATCAGCGCAGAATACCTCCCGACTTCCAAATAAACACCTAGTACCTCTAGCGGCGGCACAAGTAAAAGATGACTCCCCAACTGATTTCCCATACGGCCATGCCAGGGTCGGAGGGACCCCGGAGACTCAAACAAATACTAATTATAAATTGTCCATTGTTACTTGGAACATTGCAGGGTGGGGAACTAAAAGCAAAGACCTGCATTTAATGGAGTTTCTAACATCGCACGATATCATATTTATACAAGAAACCTGGATAACCAGTGAGTTACAGTTGGACAACTACCACACATGTGTAACTAGCGCGACTCCCAGTCAAAGAGGAGGTAGACCGAAAGGTGGCATCGCCCTATTTATCGCAACCCAATTACAGGCGGTTATTACCCAGTTACCCACGTATGCGGACTGGGTGGTCGCGGCAATGTTAGATTTTCGGAGCTTTAAGCTGTTATGCATTAATTTCTACCTACCCGTCCACCGTCTGCACAAACAAGTCAACCAACTGTGGAAAGAGGTGGAAGCCTATGTTGATCAATGTCGAGATCATTACCCGTCAGCCATGATAATTTTAGCAGGAGACTTCAATGCGAGGATTGGCCAGACTGACGTCGACCTTTTTGCACACTTTCATGAATGGCCCCTGGATTTGGAAATACCCCCTCCACTGCTACCCAGGGCCTCCTCGGATAAGAGCTGTAACCTAGGAGGATTAAACCTCACGCATATGGTGCACAGACAAAACCTATTTATACTAAATGGTGCCATACAAGGAGATTATCCAGGCCAATACACCTTTTGGTCAGGTCAAAAACTCTCAGTCATTGATTACTGTATTGTCTCGCCAGAGCTGATCCCCATGATTGCTGAGTTCAGAGTAATAGCAAGATCAGAAAGTGACCATCTTCCAATGGTCCTAAGGTGCGTGCTGCCTTTCAATCAACCATCAACTCAATTCAGATATAGACCGATCTTAACGACAGACGCAGGGCATAAAAAAGCTAAATGGAACGACCAAGTGAGTGCACTTGTTGCAAGCTGGTATAAATCGGCAGAGAGCCAGGTCTTGTCCAGAGCAATACAGGAGGGATGTACAGGAGAGGCGATGAACAATATGAACGTATTTACCCAATACCAAATACTTATTAAAAGACTTCAAGAATTTGTCACAAAAACACACCCTGGTTCCCAAACGTGCAGGATACCTTCTAAAAAGTGGTTTGACCTAGAGTGCATCACCGCTAAAAAGACACTGGTTAAAGCCTTTATCGATCATAAGGAAGATCCCTCAAATAATAAAAGGCCATGTATGATGGACGCCAAAAAAAGTTACAAAAAACTACTGGTTAAGAAAAAACGACTTGCAATTAAGCAACATTGGCAGCAATTAATTGAAGCTACTAAATTAAAAAATCCATCAATATTTTGGAAATTAGTCGTGGGCCATCCAACGGATGAGCACTCACCTCTATCCTGTTGTATATCAGTGACAGCCTGGCAATCTCATTTTCACGCTCTGTATGGGGAAGCTATTAATACAACCCATTCACTAGATATACCAGACGACCATCTACAGCCATGGCCACCGGTGTCACCCCAGGAAATACATACACTGATAGGTATGCTGAAGAATGGGAAAGCTCCAGGTAATGACTTCCTCCCAACGGATCTTTTTAAAATTGATCCTGACTGGTGGGCTCCTGTATTAGCTGTTCTTTTTACCTTTATAGATAGAACAACTCAGATTCCCGATGACTGGGGGCTCTCAATTATCATTCCTATCTATAAAAAAGGACCTAGGGATGATCCCGCCAATTATAGACCTATAAGCCTTTTAAACACCATCAGTAAACTTTACGCCAGATACCTGAGTGGAAAATTGTGCGATTGGATGGAAAAGGAGAGCATATTAGACGATGCACAGGCTGGATTTAGACAGAATAGATCAACCTTAGACCACTGCCTGACCCTGCAACACCTTGTCGAAAAATACTCCACGCAGCATAACCCTCAGCTCTTTGCAGCTTTCGTTGACTTCAAAGCGGCCTTTGACTCCATCCTAAGAAGCAGACTCTGGGACAAGCTCAGCATCCTATCAATAGATCGACGCCTGCTCCTATTAATATACAAGCTATATAGCAATACACGATTACAAGTAAGATGCAACCGGGAGGGGCAGCTCTCTAATACCATCAGATCATATAAGGGAGTTAAACAAGGGTGTATTCTGGCCCCTCATTTGTTTAACATCTACATAAACCCGTTAATTGCGCATCTGCAAGGAGCAGACATTCACGCCCCAAAACTGGTGGACCAAAGGATACCCATTCTGTTGTATGCAGACGATGCGGTCATCCTCTCCCAAACGCGGATAGGCCTTCAGAGAGCACTTACCAAACTCACTCAGTACTGCAGAGAGGAACATCTAATTGTGAATTACCAAAAAACCAAAATTATGGTTTTTTCCAATAAAAGGAAAATATATAATTGGTACATTGACAAGCAAATCATCGAACAGGTACCTTGCTTTAAATACCTGGGTGTTGTTTTTCAAACCTCTGGGAGGAAAAAGGCCCATGTCAAATATATTTCGTCAATTGCGCGAAGAAGCTCGTCAGCAATTGTAAGCTTCTATCGAACAAAGGGAGGGAATTATATTCCAGCTGCTCTTAAACTATTTGTGGCTAAACCATTAGCCCAATTACTATATGGTGCACCACTTATGCCTACTGCCAACCTGGACACATATGAAAAAATACAATCAGGGTTCCTAAGAACAATTTTCCAAACACCCAAATGTGTGCCGAACGCAGCGCTCCGTCTGGAAACAGGCCTGCATAGAGTTGAAGCAAAGGTATGGCAATCTGCCTTTTACCTGTGGCTAAGACTTAACATGACACCAACTGGCCTTCTCCCTCTGATAAACAGTGACAAATTCCAATCAAGTTGGGAGAAGAACATCCTTAGGCAGCTGGCCCGATACGGACTCTCAGCAGGGCATCTCCTAAGTCTGGAAATGGAGAGGGCGAAAAATTTAATCAAGGAAAGAATCACCGACAACGAATTACAAAATGATTTTACCAGACTTGCTACAAACTATCAACACCTATATGACCATCGAAAGATTTACTTGGCAAATTACCTTAAGTCGGTAGATAATCCTAAACATCGCTGGGCGTTCTCTAGGGCCCGCTTCAACGCTCTCCCCTCAGCGCTGTTAGCTGGTAGGTATTACAGGACCCCCTTTGATCAAAGATTATGCCCATGTAACAACAAAGAGATTGAAACAATTGGGCACGTCCTGCTACACTGTCCATTATACCAAGAGAAGAGAAAAGAGCTAATTGAACCGCTCCTAGCCAAACTGCCCGGCCGATCAGGAGAAGCTTATACCAACTACCTGCTAGCTGATACAGATATAGAGACCACTAGGGCTGTAGCTAAATACTGCTACTTGGCAACAAGAATAAGACATGCCATGACGAAAGCAACCACCCAAGATAAACTTCCTAGTTAACTCATAGCAGATGGAGAGATGACAGAGGCTCAGTTTTATAACAGCCATGTAATATGTTATAAAATTTTAAAATTGTGTAGTGCCCAATAATATTATACTGTATGAACTGAATTTTAATTTTAATTTTAATTTTAATGTATGAACTGAATCATTCTTTTGCTGGTCTTTGACCGTATTAAAGTTTACTACTACTGTTCTATGCCTTTCCATTTCACTTTCCTAACCACAAAAACTTTCTTTTTTAAAAGTGGGTTTATTACACTAGGGCACTTTAATTGTACAAAGCTAATTTTTCCAGTCTGCACTGGAATCCCTCCTGCAAAATACTGGTGGTCTGGAGTTACCCTAATTAAATGTGTGTGTGTTCCGAAATCTCAAAAAGGAAGACTTTTCGAGCTTATTTTTAAGAAAATTTGCCAAAATCTACACTTCTGACATGGGTTGCCATACGTCTGAATTTTCCCGGACATTTTTCGGGTGCTATTTCTGATATCCAAATCCTGGCTATGTCCTGGAAATTCCAAAGCTAAGGAGGTAAAGGAGACCTAGCAGAAATATGCTGGCCCTCCTGTTTAGAAACCATGCAGCCCAGAGAGATCATTCCCAAACTTCCTGACAGGCTGAAATGCAAATGTTGAACATTTTCCTGCCACAGAGATGCAGTCAAGGGAAAGAGTTTGTGGTTGAAATGTTGCACTTTATGTATGTGTTAAAGGCAGAGGATTTCTTCCAGAAGAAACTTTGGCAACACTACTATTAAAACTCCTGTATATAGTCGCCACAAAGAGTATTGCTACTCCTAACAATATCAAAGGAAAGGGCAAAAAAGAGAGGGAAATATTTCTTTTAGAATTTCATTAGATCTTCCAAAATATATCGTAAAAGCAAGGATCTCCTGTTCAGACAGGTCCTTTTAAAATTGTTTTGTATCCTCCTGGCCTCCAGCAAAATAATTTTCAAATGTAACCATAATGATGTGCTTAAAGTTATGATACATGTACCGGTAGCCAAAATGCTACTGTGCTGGGTTTTCTAAACACACACACACAACTTTGTAATTTGAATTTCACTCTGAGTCTCGAGATTTTGAAGCCTGTAACTTTGAAAATGAGATAACGACATTGAAAACTGGCAAAAAGAGAGAGAGAGAGAGAGAGAGAGAGAGAGAGAGAGAGAGAGAGAGAGAGAGAGAGAAAGAAAGAAATGCTACCACAGATCCCCGAAAGATGCTGAGGAGTGAAAACTTGTACAGAATAGAGCATTGAAATTCAAGATGAATACGCCCAACGTTGGAAAGATATACCCGTCAGATGTGTGCTTATCTAAAATTATCCTGTGCTGAGTCAAATATGAGAGTGAAAAAACAGATTTCCAAAATCTGCGCTTTTACTAAATCTGTATACATTATACTTATAGTCTAGACCTTCTGAGCTCTGTAAGAGAAATGCTATGGGGATGTATGGGATAAACACGCACACACAATTGCTTATCTAATAGGAAGGGAATTTTTATCTTCTTGATAAATGACAACAGCTTGGATGATGTTGCTATTGTCACCTGATTGTGATTTATTTGTACCATTCCTAAACGATTATCAAAGACAGCTGGCTAGAGACATTTAGAGGGGAGCTGGAGTGAAAGGGTAGCATCGCAAAATTTGGTTTCTCATCCTCCTTTTTGAACTCCTCTTTTCCCATTTCCAAGAGTGTAGAAACATCGCAGAATAAAAAACGCAGTGATGTCATGCCACACCACACCCTGCCTCTCAAATGGCATCTGCAAATCATTAGTACAGTTAAATGTGATTTCTTTTTTTCTTTTTGCATTTAAATTTTTTCCCCAATACATATGAATACAAAATACAAAAACTTTCCAACCGAAATACAGAATCAACTTACAAAATACATCAAACTATATCCCCCCTTCCTCCCCTTCCCCAACCCCCCTTCTCTTCCTTTCTCATTTTTTCCACCTTTAATACTATTTAAACCAAATGTTTTAAAACAACAATAACAAATATGCTAAACAATAATTTGAATACAATAAACAATATATTTTTACTCTATCTAAATGTCTGTGTCATTTTTTCCTTTTACTTTTCTTCTACATTGAGAATAGCAAGAGAAGGAGAGCCTATTCAGTATCCTCTAGACTTGTTTTTAATTCACCTAACAGACTTCCTGTCAATTCCTGATGTATATTTTTGTTTTAAAGACAAACATACATAACACAGTATAGATCTCTATAGCAATTTTCTAATACGTTCTTACCTCCTAATGTACCAAACTTCGAATCTGAATCTTATTTTTCCCCGATATTCTTAAAATTCAATTGAATACTAACACAGGCAGTTAAATGTGATTTCAAGTCATCTCTGTTCAGTCCACACTAGTGGGCAGAGTGTGGATGTCTTCATCTGTTTGCAAAATCAGATTGATGCTAAGGTTTTTTTTTGGGGGGGGGGTGTCCCATCAAGTTGCAATATTTCTCAAGGAACTACAGGACAGATGTGGATTGTGGCCAACACCATTTGTCCATAGCTTCACAGATCGGTGGTAGGAACAGACTGGAAGCAGAGTAAACAGGCATATGTACACAGGCCAGCTATGACAGCTTAAAACAAAAGGGCGGCTTCTCAGCTACCCACGTTTCTTTTATTCTAGTTGGGTTTTGTTTGTTTTGACTTTACATTTCAACTGTCATTGGCACAGGATTATCCACTATCAGATGGCAAGGATAATGTCCGTGGCAAGTTACTGCAGCGGGTGATGCATCTTGAGTTTGTGGTGTTGTTGTTTTTAAAAGCAGATGGTACCAAATCGTCCTCAAAAGCCTGAATCACATGCAACCTGTCCTCCCAACAGAGTCAGCCCTGAATAACAGACTGCAGTGCCAAACATCTCCGGAAATGCTTGTTTGGCTTCTTTTCCATCTCCTATCCCCTGCTCTTGTCTCCCCATCTCAATTTTGCTCCATTCTTTCAGATTCTTTTTCTCTCTGTGCCCAAATGTGCACCACTGGCTCTTCCTTCTCTAGAGTGTCACTGCTCATCTGTTTAGAGTAGGGATGGGGAACCTGTGGTCCCTGGTCAGGGGGATGATGAGAGCTACAGTTCGACAACACCTGGAGGGCTACAGGTTCCCTGTTTCTGATTGACAGGGTAGAGGCAGCTGTTAGCATTCTGCATTCTTTCTACAGCAATTTAAATATATGTCATATTTCTAATGTCTCCACTGTTGATCCAATCCTGAGTTTTCCTCTAATCCTATCTCTATCTTGAAAGCTCTCCCATGACTCTAATTGTGTATGGCAGGAGTGGGGAATCTTTGGTTCTCCACATGTTGCTGATCTACAACTCCCATCAACTGCAAGCATGACCAATGGCCAGGGATGATAGAAGTTGTAGTTCAGCAACATCTGGAGGGCCAAAGGTTTCCCACCCCTGGTGTAAGAAAAGAGCAGGCCTGTGCTCACTGATTCCATTCCCACACCTGTGTCCCTGTCACCAGCATCCACCTTTCTCCATGCATTGCTGCCAGAAAGTCTGAAACAAGAAGCCTGTTCTATGCATCCCCGTGTGATTTAGAAAATTGACCGCACAGCTGGCCTGTGTGCTTAGAAGAGGCATCCCAGTTCATACCATCAACACCTAACATATTGAAGGCAGCAAGGCTGGATGGTGGGGTCACAGCAGTGGGGTGGAGCCAAATGCAACCTGCATTTCCCTTCAAATGATGGAGGTATAACTCCAGAATTAGGCTCCTGTAGGGAGGCAGTGGAAGACAGGAGTGCCTGCCGTTCTCTGGTCCATGGGGTCACGAAGAGCTGGACACGACTAAACGACTAAACAACAACAACAGGGCCAAAAAAAGGTTGGCAATCCCATTCAATGACTTCTCAAGATAACTAGCCTCCAGATCGATCCATGACAGGGCAAGGTGATTTCTATAAGATTTCAGCACCAGCCATAGCTTCTGAACCATGCTTGGCTAGGCCCAAGGATCTTGGCTGTCTGCATTTAAGACTGTTTAAGCAATATCTGTTTTCTCTGGCTAAGCTAGTTCAATAGCTGCTTTGTTATTTCTTTTATTGACAGGGAGGAAATCACCTTGGGACATGTTGTGTGAAAGCTGCTATAAAATAACAGTTTGTATTTGCACTGCATTACTTACCTGTGTGCAGGGATCGATGGCTCCTGTATTTTGCCCTGTTAGTCTACAAAAGGAATGCTTGAGTGTCTTATTTTACAATCTCTTCCTTGAAGCAAATCAATGTTTATTTGTAATATTTATCATCTCCTTAATACAGACTCAAAACCGCTAGGTCTGTAGGTTTCCCCTCCACCCACACCCCACAAAGTAATTACTAGCGTACACAAACACACACACACACACACAGAGAGAGAGAGAGAGAGAGAGAGAGGGTGATTTTGTTATATTAAGAAATGACAACACTTGAATCAGGACTCTTTTTGTGATGGTTTATTCCCTTCCCCTTCTGTTGGGATGCTAAACCTGGCAATTGGCATTTCTGAGGGTTTGGTCCAGGGCAAACTTCTGGTGCCACCCCTCTCTGATCCCTACAGCTAGTTGAATATATATAATAATAGAATTTTAGAGTTGGAAGGCACCACAAGGGTCATCTATTCAAACCCCCTGAAAAACCCCTGCAATGCAGGAATCTTTTGCTCAATGTAGTGCTTAAATCCATGGCCTAGAGATTAAGAGTCTTGTGCTCTGCTGACTGAGCTGTCCCAGATCTAAAGAACTGTGTAGATAGTTCCATGCTGCCCAGGGGAGAATCCAAAGTCATGCCTCTGAAGGAACAGCCTTCCACACTACATGAGCAATTACTTTTAAAACCGTAATGTATCAAATAGCAGTGCATCCAAAGCAAGGTCGGATATGGTACATGGTATGTTGTTAACCAAAATGTCCACATTTCCACTAGGTGTACATGGAAGGCAAACTTCAACATCTTTTTTAAAGTATACAGACCGCACTCCTGTTTCATTATACAGTGGTACCTTGGTTTACGAACTTAATCCGTTCCGGAAGTCCGTTCTTAAACCAAAGCATTCTTAAACCAAGGCATGCTTTCCCATAGCAACGGGGGACTCAATTTACAAATGGAACACACTCAGCAGGAAGCAAAACATGTTCTTATTCCAAGGCAAAGTTCACAAACCCAAACACCTACTTCCGGGTTTGCAGCGTTCTTAATCCAAGTTGTTCATAAACTAAGCTGTTCTTAAACCAAGGTACCACTGTATGTTCTTGATTATATTGTCATAAATCATCTCTCCTGCAAAAATGGAAGCTGTGAAAGTTCTGCAGATTCCCCCCCCCCAAAAAAAAAAACGTCCCCCTGATTACTGCAAATTTTAGGAGCTATGTATTTGGATGGAAACATCATTCTTCTGGTTCAGAGAAAGCTTTGCTACCGACTATGCTAAGCAATGAAAACCAAGCAGTAGAAACTTGGCAAGGATGTATGTCACTACTGTGGACTTGTCCAAGAGATGGGATATGTCCTCTGAGATTGAGGATCTCCCACATCATTTGAACACTAGACACAGCTGCACCACCACATCACAAGTGGCTTTTCAAAAGGGGTTAGCCATTCATCCCTGGGAATCTTCTCTTCAAGAACTACAATGAAAAAGCTGCCTTGTGCACATGGAATTAATTGGAAGGATTCTCTGGGCTAATGTCAGGCAGGATCAATCTCCACCTAATCGCTCCTGGACATTGCAAACCCCCAAAGAGGAAAGGCCTCAGCTGCAAAAAAGGAAGAGCCTTGAAGAGCCAGTGGTTTTCAAAGGGATAGATGTTTATTTACAGCTTCAGAAGGGGATTAGACAAATTCATGGAGGACGCCTGTCAAGCGCTACTAGTCATGAAGCTGGCTAGATGCAATCTCCAGCATTTGAGGCACTGTATGTCTGAATAAGCTGCTCAAACCGGGAGCAGATCTGAGAGTTTTCATCAGCCAACGGCACCAGATTGCCTCTATGCTGTCATCTGACTTCCTTAGCCAAGAAGATCATTTACGTCTTTATTAAACAATATTTGTATACCTCTTGATTGTAAAATAAATAAAATAAAATAAAGCCCTCTCTTTTTAAAAAAATCACAGTTAAAGAAACAAATTAAAGCAGCATTCAAAAGATGACTAAAATCAACAGCAGCTGAAAAGAGATAAATCGCATGTGACGTCTACATATGTATGATGTATCGTCAGATCTCGTTGATCAATTGGGTAAATAATGAGTGAGAGGACGTTTCAGGTATCCTGGTCCCAATCTGTATAAGGCTTTATACACCAGAAACAGACCCTTGAACTTACCCCGCTGGCTACTCAGCAGTCAGTGCAGTCATTTCAGCAGCGACATAAGGTGAGGGTGATACTGCTGCGTCAGTGAATGGTTGAGCTGCCGCATTTCTCACTAGCTACTGCTGTGCACAATGTTGTTAATAACTTCAAGGGGGATTAGACACATTCATGGAGGACAGGGGAAGGTTTGGAGCTCTGGGGTGGAGCATCTGTCTTGCATGCAGGAAGTCCCAAATTCAATGCTTGGCCACTCCTGGAAGAGACGTCTGAAACCTTGGAGAGCCACTGCTAGTCATGGTCGACAATACTTTGCTAGATGGAGCATTGGGTCCATATTAGTGCATCTCGAATACCAGTTCCTGGGCAGCAACCAACAGGGTAGGGCTATTTGTCTTGTGTGCTTTCCAAAAAACATCTGGCTGGCCTCTTGTGGGAATCTGGATATTGATGTAGATGAACCTTTGGTCTATCCAACAAGGCTCTTCTAATGGTGTGATGTTACCACTTTACAAAGATGATATTTATAAATGAACCCAAGAGATTTCCTGACTTATCTTCATCTTCTTAGACGGCATTTTTCTGTTTTATTATTGTTGAGTCATACTTGTCCTTTCGAAAGCAGGCTGTCTAGCAAGAACGATGTACAGAGCAGCAGAATAGTTGAAGCATGCACTTTCCATCTGGCTTGATAAAACACTGTGTATAAAAGAAATTAGTCAAATGCCTTGTAAAAAGAAGAAGAAGTGATATCAGGTTATGAACTGGAGAGAAAGACCTTTTCTGAGAGCAGCTCATTAAGGCATCATATTGCTAGAAATGTATGAAAATCCATGTTCTGTAGTGCAGGAAACCTGGAATCATTATTCAATGCTGCACCACTGACTTTGATTTAAAGTACATTTAAAGCGTATGACTTCCCCTCCAAGAATCCTGGGAATTGTAGTCTATTAAGTGTGAATGAGAAATTACACGTCCCAGAATTCTTTGGGGGGACGTTGTGTGCTTTAAATGTATGGTGTACCAAATACACCATACATGGTGTATTTGGTACACCATACATGTGTACCAAAACCGATGCAGAATAACTTGGCAATCATCATTACTCAGAAACATCAGATTCAAAGCTTCCTGTACAAGAAACCCAAGAATCACTCACCTGTGTTTTTAACACTGACTTAGTCCATTGCACTATATTCATATGCATTCATGTAATCCTGCTACACTTTGAGGCAAGGCTGTGTCAGGATTCCCCCCCCCCCTTTCAGACAGCAGAATTTGGGATGTATGTGTTGTTGTTGCTCACATGATGCTTCCTCCATAAAAAATAAAATAAAACAAATCCCTATGCCTAGACAACTCATCTGCTGTTTGTGAGAACCAGGACTTGGAGTCACAATGGTCATATTATCTAGTCTTCAAGCTCTATGATGGCTAGCAGTCAGTAACCTGAGGATCTTTTGTCAAAATGTTTTCCTGTCTGATTTGATAATATTCTGCTATTACTTCTACTTATCTTTCATCAGCCTGGAGGGTTGTTTATGCCATTGCTCTGCATTCATTCTTTCCCTCTTATTATGTATATTATAACAATTTTCTATCATAGCAACAACTATCAGATGCTCCAACTGTCCCTATTTACCAAAGATGTTCTCTATTTTGGGTACCTGTCCTTGGTAAATCATGGTCTCTGCTTTGACTACCAGGGAGCTGTTATATCTCTAAAAGTTAAATCTGTAAGCCGGAAGCAGATGTGTCTCTATTCTCATGCATGTACTGTATCTGTAAATGCGTGCATCACAAATGCAAATGCCATGCCATTGCTTTTTTCCTGCTCCCAAAACTGCCAGTCTAGATAATATATTTCCTGTAAGGGAAGTCAGTCTTGTCTATCACCCATATTGTACATGGGTAGAGGCAGAGAGAAAGAGGGAGGAGTGAGTTCATGGCAGAAGTGAGAGTCAAACCAGTGACATTCTGATTCATAGCTCAATTAAAAACTAATTAATATTAGCATTAATGTCTGAAAGAGCCTCTGCAGCCCAGATAATGTTCTTTAGGGACTGAATCCAGCCTAGGAGATACTGGTTAACCATCCCTGATTTGTGTGTGTGCATGAATGTGGGGTGGGTCATTTTCTGACCATCAAATGAAAGCTTATACAGTGTATTGTATTGTTATATATTTCGGAAAGTTGCTTGTTTATTTCCTAAGCATTTGGACACCTCTTAAGATATGGTAACCAGATTTTGCATGGTGCCCAAGATGAAGGAGTAAGTTTTTGTTTATGTTTGGATACAACAGGATGCCATTTTGAATCAAGATTGTGGCTGAGCCTTTCAAAACTACACTGACTTTAACCACAGATTTCAAGCTGTTCTTATTTTTCCCCCTCTCTCTTAGAATCCCAAAGCTATGGTGGGTACGAGGTTGCTAGTTCACATATAAACCTTGATTTTATGTTATTTAATTTAGAAGAAACACCTTTTTTCTTATTCCTCACTATGAATATTTGGGGGGCCGAAGCTTCGCAATTTTGCCTGATTTGGTAATGCTTTTATTGGTTTCAGCTAACCTTTCATTGGCTTTTTTATTGCCTCAGGTTGGGCTGGGAAGGACTGAAAGCTAGTTTAGTCTTGGTGAGCAGGGGAAGAAATGGGAGAAATAAGCACCATGTGCTAGAATATAGTTCATTCCAAGCCCAAAGTTGTTGTTGTTGTTGTTGTTGTTGTTGTTGTTGTTGTTGTTGTTGTTGTTGTTGTTGTTGTTTTTTAAAAAATCATTGCAGGCATGTTTTGGGCAGCAATTCTCACAATATTTATTTTATTTTTAAAGTTTTATAAACTGCTCATAGTATAAAATGTCAGAGTGGTAAGGTATACCTCAAAAAATAATACCATTTAAATAACAGCACAATACCAAAAGATGGTCAGCAAACCACCCCCAGCTCCACATATTGGTCACATATCCATGGGGTCCTGTCAGAAAAGTATCCGTGAGGGAGGAATTTTCTAAAATGCATTAGACAAGGAGTAAACTGTTTTTCCAAGATCTGGGGTTTTTTCCATTTCTCAGTTTTTCCTTTGCCTGCCAGCAGTGCCACCCCGGGTCAGTGGTTAATATGGCGACCACCATGAGGCCAGAAAAATCTCTCACAGCAGGCTGCCCTGAGGTGAAAATGGAGGAAGCTACCCTTGGGCTCTGGCAGCATCACTGTTCCTTCTAGTAGTGAACTCAGGCAGGGAGTGCCGCCAGCACTGTGGCCAAATTGGGCACCCTTTAAAAAGGAAGAAGAGGGAGACATCAGAAGCACAACAAATCTTTCACAAGTAGTGCCTAGCTGCAGACAATGACTCTTTGGGAATAAAGATCTTCTGAGGAGCAAGACCCTCTTCTCAAGGAGACCTCTGGAGTCAGCTGATAGTTGACTCCAGTTAATAGGAGTCAGCTGAGGTTAGGGTTCCAGAACCTTCAGCTCAACAACTCCAGGGCTACACTGGAAGAGATGGTGGAACAATGTCTATGTACCAGCTGTGTGTATGTCTATATACCAGATCTCCTGCCTTTGCCAAACCTGATTACGGACTGTCCTGACTTCACTTCTCATCTGACCCTTTGCTGTGGACTCTGCTTGTTTAGACTCTGACCTTGGACCGGCCCTGGATACTGCTTTGGTTGTTGCCTGTTGGTATTGCTGCTAGCAAGACCCAAGTTTACTCAAGGGTCCACTGAGGACACATTCTAGCTAGGCAAAGATGTGCAAGGAAGATGCAAAGCGGGACTGATGAGGGGCGTGGCCTAGGACTGAGGAGTGTGGCTAGGCAGCGAGTGTGGCCTGTGAGAGTCCTAAGGGCCACATAGTAGAGCCAGGATGGCTGCATTTGATCCCCAGATCTCCACATAGATATAGACAGGCAGGCAGGCAGATGCTAGATAGATCTTCCTTCATGTTATATAACATAGACCAGGCAAAGGCAAACTCGGCCCTTCAGATGTTTTGAGACTATGATTCCCATCATCCCTGACCACTGGTCCTGTTAGCTAGGGATGATGGGAGTTGTAGTCCCAAAACATCTGGAGGGCTGAGTTTGCCTATACCTGACATAGACACTACATCTTCATTCAGTAAATATTTAACTTGTTCCATGCATTTGGTATATCATTTCTCTTTCTTGCATACTTTCCTGTGTCCTTTTATCACCATAGCTTCCTTCCTCAAGCTATCTGGTGTTAGACACAATCCTTCTTACACACTGATCCTAACCTAAATGTATTTTTATCCTTCAATGAATGTAATATGATTGCTGAACTTTCATTTATCTATCCTTTTCTTAATGCCCTCCTTTTGCAAGGGTATTGACTCCCCAGTGTTTTCCTCTTAATTTTGACTGTGTGTACTTTTGGTATTTGTTTTTATGGACTGAGCAAACCCGCATGGCATAATCTCTAAGAATATTTACTATTCCCCGAGTTTGTTTTAGAAATTGTTCTTTATCTTGTAGCTGGCAGACTGACGTTTATTCCTCTCTTTTTTAACGTTTCAGATTTTATTTTCAGAAAAGCAAACAGTGATGGCTGGCAGGATGACAAAGCATCAACCTGCCTCAATAGCCTGCTAACCAGAAAATTCTAGCTCACAGATAACATAGAGAAGGGTCCGGAGATTTGAGGGGTTGAGCTTGTCTACCCATGTTTCCTGAGCTACTTCCAACTTAATATCCTGCCTTCAACTAACACTCTCATTGGGATGGGTAAATATGTCAATTTCAGCTTCACTTGGTTTCTCCTTTTTTCACTCTTAGGTTCGGTTCTCCACATTTCCACATATTTTTGCATTTTAAAAAACAAAAACAAATATTCATGAAAATTAATCAGTATTTTAAAGTGAATTACTTTTGTATGCAATTTTGTTTGTATGCAATTTTGCCTAATATACACATTTTTTTCAATGCAATATGTATTTTTATGGGCACTTTCCCCTCAGTATATGTATTTCTTTAATACATTAATTCACTGGAGAAATGTGTTGCAAATTCCAGAGAAGTGTGGATTTTGAAGGATGGTTGTATTTTAAGTTCTCATATTGTTTCAGAAAGTGCAGATCAGGTAGATTTGTCTTTAATTGGATTTTTAATGGTAGTATTGGGATTTTAATGCATTTTGCTGTTGACTCTTGGAAAGTTGCTGTGTTTTAATGAAGAGTGGTATAACAATGAGACAAATAAATGACACATGGGAAAATGCCCTGCATATTTTCCAGTATGATCATTTGATCATTAATTGAATGGCAGAGAGATCCAGCTTTCCCTCCCCCAAGCTAGGCTGTGAGGGGTTTGGATTGAGTGGAAGTGACCGTAGACTTGGCTCTCCCTGAATATATTTCAGAGGAAGTAAATCTCATTGAACTCAATGGGACATATTTCTGAGTAAATATGTTTAGGATTATGCTGAATGTCAGAAGAACAGATTCCACTAATTTGCTTTTGACTGCTTTTAAACTTGCTTCTACTCTCTTGGGTAAGTAATGAGAAAGCTTTAGATATATTAATTGGCCATTTACATTCCTTTGTATCCTGAAGACTGTGACCTTTTGCTGAAGCCAATTAAGATGCTTCAGAAACAGTCGCACAGAAACACCCTGTCTTGGTGATCTTTCTCAAGGCCGTCCTAAGGTTTGCGTTGGACTTTGTGATGAAGTATAACTTTTTAAAAAATCAAATCAGTGAGCAGTCACTGCATAAAATTCAAAAGCCCTGGTGAAAGAATTTTTAAAATAAATATTACCTATCAGAAGGATCAGTGTTAAAGGTATTATTTCCAGTAGATGACATCTACTTTTGACAATGGTAGCACCCTCAGTAGGGCCATGAAACACACTTCTCCCAGTGGAGTGGTAGGTTCCTTCTCTCAGCTTTTAAGTGTAAGTTCATAGAGACATGGGCATCCCATAATAACTGCAGGGTCAAATGATACAACCAAACAGCTGAAACACCACAGACAATATATTTCTATCACAAATTTCAGCTCAGACACAATACTTTTCTGTGGAGTCAGTTGACATGTATCTCAAATTGACAAGATCTCAAATGATGAGATCTTGAGGGATATACAGGCAACTCGCTCTTGTCTTGTCCAATGCAGCAAGACTGTTATTTCAGGACAGATGGAATGTTTATTCATACCCAGGTAATAACTTACCTGTAAGAACTAGTTAAGGATCTGTTGTGATGTTCGTGCCCGTCAGTACCCTCAACCTCTTTCCCCTTGGTGCTGCCCGCTCTCCCTCCGGAGGCTGCTGGGCTGCTCCCCGTTACCTGGGAAAGGGTCTGGCTATACCTCTATGGCTCGAACGGGGTTTCAAAACACTTCTTTCAACCGGTATCGCTGCCACCACCCGGGAGGGTCTCCTTACAGACCTCCGGGACAAAGAATACACGTTCTGCCTGGTAGAGGGCAAAGCAGCCTAGGACTGGGTTTAGCAATGCGACCAGAAAGGACCAAGATCCACAAGAAATATCTTTTAACTATTTATTATAAAATAGCTTAAACAAAGTAACATGCAACAGTTCTCAAGTAAAGGGAATACAAAGATAAAACAAGAAAGTATAGCTAACTTACAAGTACAAACTTAAAGTAAGATTGATCCAAGACTGCATCTCTCCATCCCGGCAAATTGCAGTCAAGAGCCAACAGCAGACCTCAGTCTCTCTCGGGCTCTTTGAAGACGAACAGGACAGCAGTACCTTGCTGGGCCATTTTGCAAGACAAAAGGACAAAGGAACTCATCTCTAACAGACTTAAATCCCCAAAACCCTTGAGGTGTTCCACGTGGGCTTATGGATCATTATCCAATCTGCGTTAGAGTTGAGGTTTGAATAATCCAATCAAAGAACCTACAACCGTTAGTCTTGTCAATCAAATAGAGGCTACACAGATGTCTTGTGTTTACCCATTAATCAACCTACAGGGCAATTAACGCCCTCGGTTCCCAGAGCACACCGGACAGAGCTTCCTCCCTAATTTCTTATCGCACAGGAATGGGAGATTTCCCAGCTGCAAGGTTACACGGGATCAAAGGAGTCAGAAATCTTTCTCTTAAAGTTCAGAAGTTTACTTTCCCAGGCCATTCTCCCTCTCGATGGCCAAAGTCCCATGAAGCTTTGCGATTCCCATGATGCTCTGTACCTAAATCCATGACATCTGTGCTATGGAAATATCCAGCCAATGAATCGCTTTCAGAATGCTGCCCACAGAGACTAGGATGGAGACTATAATTCTGCAAAATATCTTGATGGATCTTATTAACTTAAGGCACTCTACCACAATAGTGCCTTTAACATGGGAGGAGGAATGTTTGAGGATGGTTATAGAAAGGAGCCTTCAGTTTTCCAACCATTATCCAAAATTTTTAGATAACCCATTCAAATTATGATTGGCTATAATTATTTTGCATTCCATGTGTGTGGAGAGCACAAGGGCCTTTGTAGGATGGAGGCAACCTGTTTAGAAGCACGTCCTGACAACGCCTTGGAAAATAGCCCAGAAACAATGTCCTTTTTCTTCCCACATGCCATAGCTGCCAAGTTTTCCCTTTTCTCGCAAGGAAGCCTATTCAGCATAAGGGAAAATCCCTTTAAAAAAAAAAGGATAACTTGGCAGCTATGCCCACATGCCATTCTTGATGGCTCCATAAGCCAAAGCTCTGTAAAGTTTTAATGTGAATTATATTTAAAAAAAAACACTGACTTGCTACTTGGGATCATTTCAGAGCAGAGAGAGCACTTTTCCTTGCTGGTTGCCATACCATCAAAATAATCCACTTATATGTTTTTTCTCAAAGTAGTGCATAAGCTCACATTCTATTCCTTACAATCACTTCCTTGAAGAGTAAGCTGTCCTCATTGTTAATCATATCTCTGGAAATGTTACTCATCAACATGTGCCACATATTTTTTTATGCTGCTATCTGCAGAATTCAAGGTGTCAAAGATGGGCTTCTCCATCTGCATACCAGGATGGATTCTCACCATTACATATCCTGACACAAAGATTAACATTCAGGGGCCCCTTCATTGTGCAATGGGGTTGCTCTACACCAGGCATCCCCAAACTTCGGCCCTCCAGATGTTTTGGACTACAATTCCCATCTTCCCCGACCACTGGTCCTGTTAGCTAGGGATCATGGGAGTTGTAGGCCAAAACATCTGGAGGGCCGCAGTTTGGGGATGCCTGCTCTACACAATCACAGTTTATTAACTGTGGATGTCTGCAAGAGGGAAGCCTCTGCATCAGGGGTGCCATCTAGGGAGGCTGGGGGGGCTGAGGGCCCCAAAAATATTTTCAAGGAGGGGGCCAAGCTCCCTCAAAATGCCACAACACCCATTAACCAGCACACCCCTGGTGCCTAAAAATATGTTATTAAGGTACCAGTCAAGCCTCCCCGGGGAGATCATCCCACAAATGGGGAGCCACCACAGAAAAGTCCCTTTCTCATTTTGCCACCGTCTGGGCCTCTCAGGGAGGAGGCACACAAAGAAAGCCCTCAGGTGATGATTGTAAGGTCCAGATCGGTTCATATGGGGGAGGCAATCTTTGAGGTATTGTGATCCTGAGCCATTAAAGGCTTTATAGGTCTAAATCAGCACTTTGAATTGGGCCCAGAAACTACGGTAATTGGCAGCTGGTGCATTCAGGCCAGGATTGGCATTATATGCTCAAACCGTCTTGCCTCAGTGGACAACTTGGCTGCTAAATTCTGCACCAGCTGAAGTTTCTGAACCATCTTCAGAGGCAGCTCCACATATAACACATTGCAGTAATGTAGCCTAGTGGTTACCGGAACATAGGCAATAGATCAAATAAACTATTTATTATTATTATTATTATTATTATTATTATTATTATTATTATTATATCCCTGTCCAGATAGGGGCATGGCTGGGCCACCAGCCAAAGCTGATGGAAGGCACTCTGAGCCATTGAGGCCCATAGCTGCCAACCCTCCCTTTTTTGCGGGAAACTCCCAACTCCCTTAATCTAAGCCACAGCTGTCAACTTTCCCTTTTTTTGCTGGAAATTCCCTTATTCCAGCGCCGTTTCCCGCTGCTATCTTGGATTGTTAGATATACGGTAGACTGTCCCCAGGACAGGTGAGGCTGCTGATCCCTTATTTTCAAATCCGAAAGTTGACAGCTATGTTGAGGCCGCCTCTAGCAACAACAATGGATCCAGAGGTACCCACAAGCTATGTACCTGCTCCTTCAGAGGGAGTCTAACCCATCAAGAGCAAGCAGCTTCCCATACATGTGGGCTAGGGAACCGCCCACTAACAGTGCCTCAGTTTTATCTGGATTGAGCTTCAGTTTGTTGCCTCTCATCCAGTCCATTACCAAGGCAAGACACCGGTCCATCACATCCACTGCCACACCTGCAGATAAAAAGGAGAAGCAGAGCTGTGTGTCATAGAATCATAGAATCATAGAGTTGGAAGAGACCACGAGGGCCATCCAGTCCAACCCCCTGCCAAGCAGGAAACACCATCAAAGCATTCCTGACAGATGGCTGTCAAGCCTCTGCTTAAAGACATCATCATCATCATCATCACTTTTAATTTGTATACCGCCTTTCTATCATACAATACTCAAAGCGGTTTACAAGCTGAAGAAACAGAATCTCATGAAATACCTCCAAAGAAGGAGACTCCACCACACTCCTTGGCAGCAAATTCCACTGCCGAACAGCTCTTACTGTCAGGAAGTTCTTCCTAATGTTTAGGTGGAATTTTCTTTCTTGTAGTTTGAATCCGTTGCTCCATGTCCGCTTCTCTGGAGCAGCAGAAAACAACCTTTCTCCCTCCTCTATATGACATCCTTTTATATATTTGAACATGGTTATCATATCACCCCTTAACCTTCTCTTCTCCAGGCTAAACATACCCAGCTCCCTAAGCCGTTCCTCATAAGGCATCGTTTCCAGGCCTTTGACCATTTTGGTTGCCCTCTTCTGGACACGTTCCAGCTTATCAGTATCCTTCTTGAACTGTGGTGCCCAGAACTGGACACAGTACTCCAGGTGAGGTCTGACCAGAGCAGAATACAGTGGTACTATTACTTCCCTTGATCTAGATGCTATACTCCTATTGATGCAGCCCAGAATTGCATTGGCTTTTTTAGCTGCTGCATCACACTGCTGACTCATGTCAAGTTTGTGGTCTACCAAGACTCCTAGATCCTTTTCACATGTACTGCTCTCAAGCCAGGTGTCTCCCATCCTGTATTTGTGCCTTTCATTTTTTTTGCCCAAGTGTAGTACTTTACATTTCTCCTTGTTAAAATTCATCTTGTTTGCTTTGGCCCAGTTGTCTAATCTGTTAAGGTCATTCTGAAGTGTGATCCTGTCCTCTGGGGTGTTAGCCACCCCTCCCAATTTGGTGTCATCTGCAAACTTGCTCAGGATGCCCTCAAGCCCATCATCCAAGTCATTGATAAAGATGTTGAACAAGACTGGGCCCAAGACAGAACCCTGTGGCGCCCCACTAGTCACTACTCTCCAGGATGAGGAGGAGCCATTGATGAGCACCCTTTGGGTTCGGTCAGTAAGCCAGTTACAAATCCACTGAATGGTAGCATTGTCTAGCCCACATTTTACCAGCTTCTTTACAAGAATATCATGGGGCACCTTGTCAAAGGCCTTGCTGAAATCAAGATAGGCTACATCCACAGCGTTCCCTTCATCTACCAGGCTTGTAATTCTGTCAAAAAATGAGATCAGATTAGTCTGACATGACTTATTTTTCAGGAACCCATGCTGACTTTTAGTGATCACAGAGTTTCTTTCTAGGTGCTCACAGACTGTTTGCTTAATGATCTGCTCTAGAATCTTTCCTGGTATTGATGTCAGGCTGACTGGGCGGTAATTGTTTGGGTCCTCTCTTTTCCCCTTTTTGAAAATAGGGACAACATTTGCCCTCCTCCAGTCTGCTGGAACTTCGCCTGTTCTCCAGGAATTTTCAAAGATTATTGCCAGTGGTTCTGAAATCACCTCTGCCAGTTCTTTTAATACTCTTGGATGTAGTTCATCTGGCCCTGGAGACTTGAATACATCTAAACTAGCCAAGTATTCTTGTACTACCTCCTTACTTATTCTGGGCTGTGTTTCCCCTGCTGAATCATCTGCTCCATATTCTTCAGGTCGGGCGTTGTTTTCTTTCTTGGAGAAGACTGAGGCAAAGAAGGCATTGAGGAGTTCTGCCCTTTCTCTGTCCCCTGTTTGCATTTCACCATCTTCTCCTCTGAGTGACCCCACTGTTTCCTTGTTTTTCATTTTGCTACGGACATACCCATAAAAGCCCTTTTTGTTGCTTTTAACCTCTCTAGCGAGCCTGAGTTCATTCTGTGCTTTAGCTTTTCTGACTTTGTCTCTACACGTGCTGGCTATATGTTTGAATTCCTCTCTGGAGATTTCCCCCCTTTTCCATTTTTTGTACATATCCCTTTTAAATCTTAACTCAGTCAAAAGTTCTTTAGATAGCCAGCCTGGCTTCTTTAGGCACCTTCCATGTTTCCGTCTCATTGGTATTGCCTGAAGTTGTGCTTTTAATATCTCCCTTTTAACAAACTCCCAACCATCATGAACTCCCTTCCCTTTTAGTATTACTGTCCATGGGATTTCACCCAGCGTTTCCCTAAGTTTTCTGAAGTTGGCTTTCTTAAAGTCTAGAATTTGGACCTTAGTATGCTTGGTTGCTCCTTTCCGCTGGATAATAAACTCCAGAAGAGCATGGTCACTCCCACCTAATGATCCTGCCACTTCTACCCCACTAACCAAGTCATCACTATTGGTTAGGACCAGATCTAAAATGGCTGATCCTCTTGTTGCTTCTCCCACTTTCTGGACAATGAAGTTGTCTGCAAGGCCAGTGAGGAATCTGTTCGACCTTATGCTCTTGGCTGAGTTTGACATCCAACAAATATCAGGATAGTTGAAATCCCCCATTACTACTATCTCACTTCCTTTGGAATGCTTGGCCATCTGTTCCAGGAAGGCATCATCTGTGTCCTCAGTTTGGCTTGGGGATCTATAGTAAACTCCCACAATGAGATCACTGTTGTTTTTCTCTCCCTTAATTTTGACCCAGATACTCTCAATTTGGCTTTGAAGTTTTAAATCCTGGATCTCTTCACAGGTATACATATCCCTAACATATAAAGCTACTCCTCCTCCTTTCCTGTTTGGTCTATTTCTCTTCAATAGATTGTATCCCTCTATTACTACATTCCAGTCATGAGACTCATCCCACCAGGTTTCAGTGATGCCTATTATGTCATATTTAGTTTGCTGTACCAAGAGCTCAAGTTCATCTTGTTTATTTCCCATGCTCTGTGCATTAGTATACAGACATTGAAGACCGTTGATCATTCCCCCATGTCTCTTATTTAAGGATATTTTCGTCCCACCACTAGGTCTGCATGCTGCTTGCTCCATTTGGTCTTTGACATTTGGATGATCATCTTCAGCATTTGATAGACTCCTACCTTCAGGACCACTGTCTCCCTCCCCCCATATTGCTGACAATGTACTCCAAAACTCCGGATAACCCCACTCATGTCTGATCACGTCTGCAAAAGAGTGCTAAACCTTCTGTTTATTCTATCCCAGTTCCAATAACGCGTACAGTTAATGCTCTTTGTTTCCTTACTAATTGTATTGTTTATATGTTTTTATTCTTGAAAACACATCTCTAAAATATATTTAAAAAGCAGCCATATATGCTGAAGAAGTGATTTCATTCTTGTCAAGGAATTGGTCCAGCTGACCCAACATGTTCTTACAGTAAGATCCACACCTGGCCATGATATTAATTTACTTTTTGCTGCCAAAATATTATGTGCTATTACTGGAATGTACCAAAAAATACCAGCTGTTGATGAATGGCTAAAAAGGTTGTGGAAAATAGAATGAGAGGGAGGGAAAGGAAGAATGCATTTGATGTGCAGATCAGAAGGCCTTAGAAATAGTAGAGACTTTGGAGGCAACTCTACTTCTACTGACATCAATAACAAAACTCCTATTGGTTTTAGCAGAGCAGGGTCACCACTTTTGTGCCTCGACCTTTATGTTAGAATGGAATCAAGTCTGTAAAATCTTCCCACTTCTTTTGTGTTGTACAAATCACTTGAACTATTGGGGCAATAATATTGAAGTATGCCCATTAGATCTTGCTAAGAAGTTATGAGCACAAGGTGAATGAGTATCGTGCTCAAAGAAGATGCTGATTTAACAATTTCAAGGGTTTCCTCTCTTTAAATTTTGCCAAATGTGGGCATAGCATCTCCTGTGTTACTGTTTGTACAAACCAGATATGCAGCATTGCACAAAAACCTTTGCCATGTGTAGGATGATCAAAGGTCTGGTTTGCACATAATGCTAAGCCATGATCAACATTAACCATAAAGTTAACCATATTTAATAAAGTATAGTTAAAGCTGAAGCATCTAGTAGATGATTCCCCCCTACTTCCTCCATTAAAGAAGGCAGACATCATGAGGAGACACTCTTCATTCATGCCTCTGTAACTTTGGGCAGTGGTGTGTGCCCAGTGACAGAGGAGGTCCAGGTTCACACAGAACGCTAAATTATGGTTAATGTTAAATATGCTTTGCAAATGAGCTAAAAAACCTTGGTTACTAAGTGACTTTTAACCATAGTTAATAAACCATAGTCAAGCTGTTGGACTTACAATCAAAAGCCATGATTTAATAAACCATGGTTTAGTGTTAAGTGTGAACCAGGCCCGAAGTGTTAACCAATGGGAGGTACTAGTGTTCCAGTCTTCTGCATTGATTCATGGCAGCATGCTATCTGGCTGTTAAGTGTGCTCTCTCTCTCTCTCTCTCTCTGCCAAGTCCAGAGAAAGATATCAAAAGGGTGAAGCAAAAAGGCTGATAAAAAAGCAGGTTAAGGTCCGTATCATAGCTGCCAAGTCTCCCGTATTCCCCAGGAAACCCCCGTTTTTCCAGCTGTTCCCAGGTGAAAAAACGGATTTTTTTTTTGTTTTTTCCCGGTTTATTCTGGCGTGGCGGCCATTTTGGAACTGGGCGGAGCATGCTCAGAAGTGGCTTTTGATGCTGCTCTGCCCAGTTCCAAAATGGCTGTCGCGCTACTTCCGGTTTGCTACTTCTGGTCCAGTCCCTTATTTCTCGGGCTGGAACTTGGCAGGTATGGTCCGTACGTGTCCGTATGTGTTATACAAGTGTAGAAGTGCAGAAAGGAAAGCTAGTAGGCAGCTAAGAAGACATTTTTCACTGCTTCCATTGTGTCCTCAGGTATCCTGGTTCTCCCAAGCAGTTCTCACAGCAGATGGTTGGCAAGCAGAATAATTAGAACTAGGTGAGAGTTATTGGGACACTTGGGAGCAGCTGTAGGTGTTATTGTTTTTCCCACAGATTCCCAAGTTCCCAATGGAAATATGTTGTGGAAGGAGGGCATTATTGGTTTTGTTTCATTGTGCATTTTGTGTTTTTTATGTTGTATTTTCATGTTGTGAACCTCTCTGAGATCTACGGATGAAGGGACGCATACATTTTTAATAAAAAATTAGAAATCATAAAAATGGAAAGATTCCAAATGTGAAAATAGAGAATCCAACAATAATTCCCCTTACTCCTGTTTACTTCACCCATCATTAGCCCTTGTGTCGATCATGGAAACATTAGCTGAATGCAAAGTCCAGCCAAAACGTATTCATGGTTCTATTTATTATCCTAAAACCAATTGGGCTGGTGAACTGATGTCCTAGCAAAGAAGTTGATTTCTCTCATTAGCTGTCCCACAGACTCAGTCTCTAGTTCTGTGGAAACCTTTGATCTCTTTAGTTTCTTGTTAAGTTTAACAAGTCAAACACTGCCATAAGTGGTACCTTAAAGCCTCACTGACTTCAATGGAACTGTAATTGGTTCTTCGGGTCAACTGAATACCGTAATAGAAACTTTCTTTACTGACTTAAAGCAATTTTAATACTGTTAGTGCTGCAAATCCAGCAATGGTCTAGAGAGCTATATCCTGCATCCAACTATATCATCATCAACTACAGGAGCTGTAAAATATAGAAGGCAGTCAGGAATAGTGCTAATTCATTTGCACGTACCAATTTGAAGGTACATTTCTTTGCGAGAACAGATTGTAGGTCGTGACCTACCTACCCTCCCTCCCTTCAAACACAAACAACAAATGTCTGTTCAGAAGCTTGGATATTTAGATATCAAAACCATTCGCAATTGTAAGGAACAACATTGAGATGAAAATCCCCCCCCCCCCGCAAAGCAAAGCAAACATCAACTCATAAAACGGCCACTCACCCCCTTTCCTGGGTGGGTGGTGGTTGCAGCCTCCCCATCACTCCTAGCTGCTATTACCAGGCGGTTAGAGAGCATGCTGCCAGCCAGATATCTGGGAATTCCCCTGGCCAGCCGGTCTGCTGGAATAATTGCCTACCAAAACCTTAAGTTTAAGTGGGTCAATCAGAGCCCCCTTTTCCTGATCAGTGCCTCGCTGGTTGGCCGGGCATTGTCTGTTTTCATGCCTGGATGGCCAGTGATGAATTTAAGCTGGCCACGATTCACAGCCTCCACATGGTCAGCAAAAGAAGAGGAAGAACACAGAAGCAGCAGAAGAAGAGGGGAAACACGGAGATTGGCACAGCGCTCAGTCAGGAACGGTAGTCTTGTAAGGCTGCCCTGCAGCGAGTAGCTCAGGGGCTCACTGTTGCTTTTGCTTGCTCACGTTCATCTCGCTCTTTCTATAAATGTTGGTTCCCTCACTTTCCCCCACTTTCTGACTTGGCTCAGGACTGAAGCCTACAACAGGTTGTGAATCTGGGGCCTGGTGAATATCAAGTGTGGAGTGAACCAGTGCTTCTCAACCTTCTCTGATCAGAGGAGGAAACTGAAAAGAGAGCAGCCATCATAGGAAGGCAACTTATTAACAACATTAGAAGTGAGTGAGTGAACCTCTAGAAATGGCTTGGAGCAAGGATTAAGTCTAACGCAAACTCACAGTGCAATAATATCAAACTCTGCCTGAGAAGTAAGCCCCACTGAGTTCAAGGGGGCTTATTCCAAGGTAAGGATGGAAGGATCTGTCAATTTCAGTTCTCTCAGTTTCTCAAATATCCAATTTTAAATTCAGCTCTCCAAAATCCTCATGAAAATTCACCAGCAATTTAGTGCAAATTTCTCCTAATACAATTCAGTTGTGCACATTTTCACGAATGCATGCAATTATATCCTAGTAAATGCATTTCTGTACACATTACTTGGCCGGAGAACTGAATTGCAATATTACAGAAATGCACATTTAAAACGATGCCTGTGTTTCAGTTTGTGCATTGTTTTAGAAAGTGTGGATGTGCTAGGTCTGTCTTTATATGCAAATGGGATTTAATTTCTCCCCAATCCCTGTTCCCAGGTAAATGAACATAGAATTGCAGCATTTATTTGAACAGCTTGGAGATTTGCTAATTGCAGTAGCAAAACTTCCACTGCATCAGCTATCCTATCAGATATTGTCTTTCTCGACAGCCAAAGATATATGTTTTTAGATATGATGCTGCGTGTTTTGGAGTTTCCAATCCAGATTCTTGCAAAGCATTTCTGTAGCTAACTAAATTTTTCCTGGTTAGCCTCAGGGTGTTCTGCTGTTCTCATAACACGATACACATAATCTTCTGGCTGACAACACACTAGTAGGAAACTATTTAGAGGATGAATGAGGAAATTATATTTTACTCCTAAACTCATCTGCATAGCCATTTACAATAGCATGAATATCCATGACATTTGATATGCTAAATATAGTGTGAAATGTCTGGGTTGTTTTCTTTTAATTTTCTTCAGCTTTTCTAAAGCAGGAGGGGGACAGAGGAATGTCCTACGACAAACAGTGATTCTGGAGGGGATTAGGAGCAAATGTCTTCACTTAGGTTTGTTGCCTGTCTTCTGGATCTTTGAGACTTGCTCTGCATTTGTTCCACCTGTGAAACAAATACAGATTGTACAACACATGTGCCAGTTTCCTTTGGTAAACTGCTCATTCCGACCATGCTAGTCTGTCATGCAAGCAGAACAAAGAGTTACAGTCCTTATTATTTGTTCCAGACAGAAGAAAGAAATATTTTACTAGAACGTGGTAAAGTTGTACATGACCAGGTTCTAGGAACAGACGGTGGATGAACAAATGATATATCCATTCAAACAGCATGTTGGGACTTTGCCATCATACACAGACTTGAGCATGTGGACACATGTTGAAAATGTGCATTTGAACGTGCACGTGAAGGAGTGGGAGAACTTGCCACTGCTGCACCCGCCATCTGCACATTCATGCATATGTGGGCAAAAATCCTAATGCAGAGCTTTCCCAATTGTGTCGTGACACGTTAGAGCAGTGTTGGCCAAACCGGGCCCTCCAGCTGGTTTGAGACTACGGTTCCCATCATCCCTGACCACTGGTCCTGTTAGCTAGGGATGATGGGAGTTGTAGTCCAAAAACAGCTGGAGGGCCAAGTTTGGCCAACACTGTGTTAGCGTGTCGGCTGCAATGTGTAGGTGTGTCACAAAAAATGCTCCCCATGCTCCTCCTGGTGCTGGAAAGGGGTTAGTTTAACCTCCGGTTTGCTAGTAAAACTGAATTTCTGTGACGTGAAATGAAGCCAAACTGAATTCCTGTGTCACGAAATGATGCATGTCTAAAAAGTGTGTCACTAACATGAAAAGTTTCGAAAGTTCTGCCCTGATGTATCACTTTTATATATAGATGCAGCAATGCTATGTAACAAGCTAATGAATGAATATTCTTCTTTTTTAAAAAACCAACACAATGGTCCATTGCTTGTGGTCCAAGTAGCACTGAGTGAAAGTGATGGCTTTGGAAAATTGTAATCCTTTGTGGTCGCTGGCTTCTATCCGTGGCAATATATTTATGATACAGAATAAGGCCCCATATAAATTCAGGGAGCAACATAATGGGACAAATCCTGCTGTGAAGCTGGATTGTTCCCACATCAGTCCCCATGGCATCCACATGCATTTTTGCATTGAAGCTGATCTCTTTGCTTCCTGCCCTACTTCCCAGAAGACCCAAAGCCATGAGCAGTACCAGCGAGGTGTAAAGTTAAGATTGGATTACTGCATGGGCTTTTAAAAATCATCAAGGGAGGCCATAAGAGGAATGTGAAACTGGTGTCATTCATTCTGTGTGGACAGAGATGGGAAGCAAACGAGCATCATGCAGAAATCTCTCTTCTGTTCCTCCAAAGGTTTCCTTCCCCTGTGAAAGAAGCTTCTGTTTTCTACCTCATTCTCAGGGCAGTTTAAGAATTTCTTTAGAATTTACTAAATTCTAAACTAAATGAGTTTACTTTATCATTGCCGAGGGTGGTGTGTGTGTGTGTGTCCAGTAAACTTTTCTCCAGCTCTCCACAGCCTCCCCAGCTGCTCGCATTTCCTGATCTGGAAAAAAACCCTTGGGTGGATGCGTCTCCCTCAGGTGTTTAACTGAAGCATGGACACCTGAGAAGGCTGCAGAGTACAGACCCCCAGGTAGATGCTTTCTAGATTGAAGGAAATGAGACACATAAACACTTCACAGCCACCTCAAAAGTCAGGTGAGAGCATGACAAAACTGCAGAAGCCCCTCACCACAATTTATTGATGAAGAATTTGTGAAAAAGCATGGGAGAAATTTTCAGTATGCAAATACAAACAGGTCAAACTGTTTAATAGAGGCAGAACCTTGGTAATTCCTAGTTACCTTTTTGTAACTACCAAAAGAAAGGACCATATGCTTTTATTATTATTATAATTATTTGATCCCTTTGTAAGCAAGGAAGTGAGAAAGTGATTGTGATCATCAGCTGCCTGCAACTTGAAGGAGCAGACTTGAAGGCTACAGCTTCAGTCCTGGCCACCTGAAATCAGGAAGTGGTGAGGGGAGGGGAGGTAGCAAAGTAGAAACTGGAGCCAGGAATATCGCATTGATCCCTCGTGGATTTGCCAGAAAATCGATGGAGACAGATGCAGACCATCCTGCCCATCAGACAACTTTGCTATAATTACAACCCATGAATGGCTTTTGCAAATGGAAATCCATTTTGGAATAGAATAACATATTTTAAGGCACAGTGCCTAGCGATTCAGGAGTCTCCTTATAATGTGATATCCTTAGGCGGTTAGTAGTTTTGCAGGACTGAATAGACGTAATCACTGGAATTTTTCTGCCTCCTTTGGTGTTGCTGATTCTCATCTTATCCTCTCCCTGCTCCCCTTTTAAATATGGAAAGATTCCCATAGGAGGTGCCTTCTCCTATGGCTCACCCTTTATATTCACGAGATGAGCTCCTGAGCAGACTTATAACCATGTGCATGTTTATGAGTCTGTTCTGGAGTCGGCTGGTACATTACTCACTTGCAAGAAATGTTTGGCATGAGTGTGCAGGCAGGTACAGGAAGGAATCCTGAATCTACAGATGTAGCATAAGAACTGACCCTCATCCCATTAATTTCAGGCTGTATTTTTGAAGATGAAAGTTAAACGGTTGTAATTTTTGAAGATTTCACGTGTTTTCCTTCTGTGCCATCTGCCACTGATTTCCTGCCCTTCTGCTTTATCCATAATTTCTCCCCTGCCTAAAGCTTGCAACTTAAGTATAAAGGTTTCTTTTCTTTTCACAGCAGTTCCAACATAATTACGGCCCATCACTTGGATTCTAAATACACTGGGCACAATCTTCATGCACACACCTGAGTTGTTGTTGGGGGTTTTTTGGGGGGAGGGGGTCTACTTTAGAATTCTGAAACACTTCCCACCTGTACCTTAGGCATTTAAACTTCAGAAACAGTTTGCAGTTGCTCTGACCTGCAAATGACACAGATCTCATGTGCACACAGATGCACAATCTCTTGTTCAGAGGGAGGTGCTGTTCTGGATTACAGCCCCCAGTCACTCCTTAGGGAAAATTAAGAGCAGCTAAGATAGACCCCTGCATCTCTTTTCTCTTAGAGAGCAGAGCTGTGCAAGGTGGACAATTCTGAGTGGGAGGCAATGGGTTTACACCTCATCCTCATGGAAGATGAGACTGTCAATGGATTCCAGCCATAATGGGTTGTGTATTAGTTCCAGTATCACAGATGGTGTGCCTTTGAATACCAGTCACTGGGGAATCACAAGTGGGGAGATTGCAATTGTGCCCAGGTCCTGCCTGCCAGCTAGTTTCTCATGGGCAAATGGTTGGCCACTTTGATAATGAGAGGATAGACTAGATGGGCCTTTGGCTTGATCCAGGAGGACTCTTATGTTGCTCCCCACTCCTTTTTCCCACTTAGGCTGAAGCAACCCACAGCTGCTTTACCTGATAAAAATCCAGGGGTTCATATGAAATGACTTGTGATCTGTCTTTCCCTCCATATACTTTCATTTCAATGGGATCTAGCATGCTTGTCTTTTTGTATGTTGTCATCTTGTCTGAAATGAGGGAAAGTTCCCACATGCAGTTTCAGTGCATCAGGAATGAGCAGAGAGTGAGGTCATGTCGCCTCAGTAGCAGATGCCGCCCACATGTTCAGCTCAGTGTTCAGCTATAGAGTGGGATGGAGGCCATTGCAGTGTTAAGATGTGGAACTTCAGCAGAACTTCTATTTCAGTACATGTCTCCACAATGACCAGTTTTGAAAGGAGTGACAAGAGAATGGTACAGACAGCAGTTTGAAGACACGTATTGCAACTATACTATTGAAGCTAAGCAAGCCTGGCTCTGAAAAGTGCCTGGAAGAGAGGCAGCTAGGCAGCCAGCTGTAAGTCATTCTAAGCTCTGTGAAACAAAAGCAAGCTGCAAGTCTAATTAATAAACTAACTAATGTGTACCTGACTCTTTAAAACTTACAAGCAAACACCAGGAATATCGGTTTACACTAACTGTCTCACACACATTTGTGGAGTTTGCATTTTATGGGGAAGGGGAGCATCTGAAGAGGTGCTATGAGCCCAAACTTATTATGCGTTTTCTTTGAGAAAAGAAACAGCATTCAAAAATTATTCAAAAGGGAAGAGAAACTATTGAGGAAAGCCTCATGGGTAGAAAGTTGGGGTTTTGTTATGCTTGGCTGAGGGGTTTGTATCCTTTCCTTCATTCTACAAATTTGGTGTTCAGCCTTCCTGGAATCCGGCCCTTCCTGAAAACCCCAGGCAGTTCTTGGCCGGGCTTTCCTGTAAATACTGGAAGAGTGGGAAGTTGTCTCCATAGCTGCCAAGTTTTCCCTTTTCTCGTGAGGAAGCCTATGCAGCATAAGGGAAAATCCCTTAAAAAAAGGGATAACTTGGCAGCTATGGTTGTCTCTCATGCTGTTGACCACCATTCCATGCTTTTTTAAAGAAAAAGTCAAGCCTTCATACTAAACCAGTGTGGGATATTAAATGCCGTCAAACCAACAATTCATGTTTTGCCAGATAAGCGCATGAAGAGGCTGAGGCTCACAGAGCTTTCCCGTAAACTTGCTAGAGAGAACTCTGTGAGATCACTCCCCTCTGTGCCCTGACAGGAAGAAGGCATAGCTCTATATGCTCCTCCCTGCCTGGGGACACTCTCTTTCCACCCTTCTCCACCATGCCTACAGTGTGAGAACATCTGCAAAGCTCCAGCTCAGACTCCATTTTTAAGCCAGACTTAAGTATGCCTTTGTCACTCAATTATCATTTTAAGCCTGCCTAAACAAAGCTGCTGTATATGTTGCTCTTCAAGACGTTTTCTGCATAAGTTTTATTCACTAGACTGTTTGTATGTGATTGTTATTTTAAGGGAGAGCCAAGGGGGTAATACTAGGAAAATCCAGTCTGCCTTAAAGTATCCTGGTTTACTAAAACTAAAAGGCTAAGACTAGCCTATTTAAGCTTCAAAAGGATGGCATTCTGCTGAACTCGCAAGCGCGAGGGAGGTAGGATAATAAATAAATCCTCTCCTAGCATCTAATCACATCCCAACAACCAGAGCAGACCTTTTTTTAAAAAAGGTAAAAGAGAGGATTTCACTTTAAAAATAGAAAATGCAAGCACACTGACCTCAGGCACCTGGTAGACAGCTTCCCCAACCTCCCCCACTTCTGTTAAAGCACAGGGGAACTCCTTCCATGGGGTTTTTTAGATGAGGAAGTGAGGGCAGCTGTGGAAGTTACAGAGTGCTGGGGAAAGGGTTAACAGAAAGAAGAATGTGCACACTGTCCTCGGTTACGTCATACTTAAACAGCTCAGGACCGCAATACCTCAAGGACCGCCTCTTTCCATATGAAAATACCTGGACCCTGAGATCACCTTCTGTGTCTCCTCCTTGAGAGGTCTGGAGCAGTGGTGGAGCATAGGGGGGGCATGGCGCAGAGGGTGCCCTCCCAGGCACGGGATAGCCACTCAGGTGCCCGGAGCGGCGCATGTGCCCTGCAGCCAGGGACGGAGTGAGCTGCTCACGGGGGCGAAGCAAGCCGCCCATGGCGGGCATTTGGCATGCCGCCCAATTGGGACTCCCAAGCCTCCCCCAAGCTGTCAAAACAAAGGGGGAAGGGGGATGCTGCCGGCAAAGTGGTGCAGCTCCCCCCTTACCCCGATGGCTCGGGGTAGGCTTGGGAGTCACGGGCGGGTGGTGCGCTGAATGTCTCCCCACTCAGTGAGGGCACCCGGGGAAATCCGCCTCCACCGCCCCCCGCTTTCTACACCCCTGGTCTGGAGGGTGGCAACATGAGAACGGCCTTTCTCTGCAGTGGTTCCCCACCTGTGGAATGCTCTCCCCAGGGAAGTTCACCTGGTGCCTTCATTATACACCTTTAGGCGCCAGGCAAAAACGTTCCTTTTTAACCAGGCCTTTGGTTGACCTGATGGACATCCTATACCCTTTTAAAATGTGGTTCTTTTTGGGGGGGGGGATGTTATTGAGTTACTGTCCTTATTTTGATTTTATAGGTTGTGATTTTATTCTGTGAACTGCCCTGAGACCTCCGAGTGTAGGGCAGTATATAAATTCAATAAATAAAGATATATAAAGAGGGGGAACTGATACCCTGTTTCCCCGAAAATAAGACATACCCATAAAATAAGCCATAGCAGGATTACTTGTGCAATATTAGCCATACCCCCAAAAAATAAGACATAGTGATAGGTACAGTTCTGGAGGGTGCCAAGGAAGAGGCGAACCTGGATGCGTAATAAAAAATAAGACATCCCCTGAAAATAAGCCATAGTGTGTCTTCTTGAGCAAAAATAAATATAAGACAGTGTCTTATTTTCGGAAAAACACGGTGTGAGGGACAAGGGATACAGGGAAGTCCCTCCCATCTTAAGTTCCAGCCCATCCCCAAGCGCTGGGGAGAGCAGGGAGAGCTCTGCCTCCAGCGGAGAGTCAGGAAGTGGTGTCCGAGGCTCAGGCAAGGTTGCGGAGCCCATGCCCCAGGTGGGACAGGAAGGTGTGAGCACGGGGGGAAGGCCAATTCCCCCAACTCCGGAATTGCGACGCAAACGTAGGGGGAAGAGTCTGGGTCTCCCAAAGCTTCTTTGCTGGAAGAAAACGCGCCAATCTCCATTCGGAGGTTCTGACACCTCACCGTAAGCATGTATATAGATCGTTCTGACCACTGTAAATAATCAGCACTTAATAAAAGTCTAAAAAGACTATGCTGCGAGGAGTCGTTACTCTAGAGTAGCCACATCAGCGCCTCTGACACACGGTATCATCACCATCATAATCATCATCAACAACAATAAATCGCATACTCAGCAAAATTCTAAGAGCTTCTAAAGAAATGATAAAGTACCCCGCAGATGAGGCAGAAAAGCCTCTTTTGTGGGGGAAGAAAATATTCTGAGATATTGGAGAGCATGTTTTAGCACAGCGATAATTTGAAGTGCCCACTTCTCACAGTGCTAATGAGCTGCATGTGTCGTTTCCAGTGTGCCAACACACCCCGCCAAAGGTCTCCAAGGTGGCTTTATTATAGAGCATTTGACGGGGGCCGCCCGCGAATGGGTCAGACCGCTCATCGCGCAAAAAAATGATTGCATGAAGAACGTAAAACTATTTTTAGAAGCTTTAAAAATAATGTACGCTAGTGACAGTGAAATGGAAGCCACAAAAGAAGAGCTTCATAACTTAACACAAGGAAAATTAACAGTTAGAGAGTACTGGGCAAGATTCACCATGCTGGTGCACAAACTGGGGTGGGACCTGCACAGTGATCCAGTGAAATCAGCTTTCTATCTGGGCTTGCACCCAGATGTTAAGGATGAGCTGGCGAGAGGTCCAAAACCGCGGACTATGGATGAGTTGAGCAAAGCTGCGCTAGCGGTGGGGGTGAGACAGGAATCCAGATGGAATGACAAACAAACGACGCGCGCAGCAAAACCTTGGTTCCCACGCTCCCAGGACAGACCTCATCACCAAACCCCACCCCAGGGCCCACCCCAAGCCCCGCCCAGACCTAGCCCAGAGCCGGAACTGATGGAGATCGGAGGAGCGTGCGCGGGGGCTTTTCAAACTCCGGCACCACAGAAACGCAAAGAGGGGAGGGGAGGAAACTGCTTTTTATGCCACTCCCCCAGTCACCTAGTCAGGAATTGTCCGCATCGCTGGGAATGGCAGGGAAGGGCGGGAACTGTTATGCCCGCCCCCACAGACTCAACGCAACAGCAGGGAAACGAGACAGCCTGGCTGCAGGAGACAAGGGGCAGCAGCCAGGCGCAATCGACGGAAACCAGCCCCCTCCCTCCCTCCCTTCCACAGAGGGGCAGCGCCAGCCCACACCCCCCAGAGCAGGGTTGGTTCTAGAAGTGACTCTGACACTCCCTAATGGGTACCCACTGACGGTTTTAGCGTTTATCGACTCGGGGGCGTCTGCCAATTTTTTTTCAAGAAATTTTGCGGAAGCACACCAGATCCAACTGCTGCAGCTGGACTTTCCCCTGCACGTCTCCACCATTGACGGCAGGGAGTTACTGGGAGGAGCCATCACCCACCAGACCCCCCCCCCATGAGAATGACAGTAGGAAGGCACTCAGAGACACTGGCTTTCAACGTCACCACCATCTCAGACCCCCCCATAGTCTTGGGCATGAGCTGGCTGGCGCGCCACGACCCCTCCATCAATTGGCACCAGAGATGCATTACATTTGGGTCTGACTTTTGTCTGGAACATTGCATGCAGCGCCAACCAGGGGAGGGGCCACCGATAGCCACGGTGGCCACCATGCACGTTAAGGGGGGAGAGGCGATTCCCAAACAGTATTGGGACCTACAGGAGGTCTTCAGCGAAGCAGAATCCGACCACCTGCCACCACACAGGTCCTTTGATTGTCAGATAAACCTGATACCGGGGGCAACGCTACCCCCAGCCAAGCTGTACTCCATGTCAGACCAGGAACTGGAGGATCTGAGGGAGTTCATCGACAAGAACCTCAAGCGGGGGTTCATCAGAGAAAGCAAGGCAGCAGGGGGCAGCCCGGTCTTCTGGGTGGACAAGAAAGACACGCAACAGCGCCGTCTGGTGGTGGATTTTAGACGCCTGAACAGCATGACAGAACCAGTGGCGTTTCCAATGCCCAGAGTGGACGATCTGTTGACAGCAGCGCGCAGGGGCAAGATCTTCACCAAGCTCGATCTACGGGGAGCGTACAACTTAATCAGGATCAGGGAAGGCGATGAGTGGAAGACCACGATGTTCACGCCTCTGGGATCGTTTGAATACCTGGTGATGCCCTTCGGTTTGCAAGGGGGCTCAGCATGCTTCCAGCCCTTCATGCACCACGTCCTAGGCTCACTCCTCTTCAAGAACTGCTTGGTCTTCCTAGATGACATCCTTATATACTCCCAGGACCCAGTGCAGCATGTGAAGGATGTCAGGGAAGTGTTGCAGCGCCTGAAGGAGCACCACCTGTATGTGAAGCTGGAGAAGTGCAAGTTTCACACCAAGGAGGTGGACTTCCTGGGCTACAAGCTGTCAGACAAGGGGCTAGCGATGGATAAGGACAAGGTGCAGGCCATCCTGGACTGGCACAGCCCCAGGACGCGCAAAGATGCCCAACGCCTACTAGGCTTCGCCAACTTCTACAGGAAGTTCATCAAGAACTTCTCTCGAGTTACGGCTCCCATCACTGACTGCCTGAGAGGCAAGCAGAAGTTCAGGTGGACACAGGAGGCGCAAGCAGCGTTCGAAAGCCTCAAGAGGGTGTTCGCCTCAGACCAGAACCTGTTCCATGTGGTACAGCACGCACCACTGCGCATCGAAACTGACGCTTCAGACCGCGCGGTGGGAGCCATTTTACTGCAACTGGATGCCAACAGAGAGTGGAGACCCTGTGCCTTTTTCTCCAGAAAGCTGACCCAGCCAGAGCGCAACTACACGGTGTTTGATAAGGAGCTTCTCGCGATCCATTCTGCGTTTAAACACTGGAGACACTTCCTGGTGGGCGCCAAGCACCCCATTCAGGTGTGCACGGACCACAAGAACCTGGAATTCTGGAGAACAGCCAGGGTGCTCAACCAGCGGCAGATACGGTGGGCAGAGTTCTTCTCGCACTTCAACTTCTCCATCCACTACATACCGGGGGAGTAGAATGTCAGGGCGGATGCCCTCTCCCGCAAACCAGAGTACATGGAGGAGGAGTTGCCACCAGCACCCCGACACGTGTTTCCCCCATCGGCATGGTCCTGCGGAGCAGCAGTGGTGAGCGAGGCAGAACTCACAGCACTGACGGCAGCAGATGAGTTCGCCACCCGCATCTTCAGAGATCTGCGAGGGGGGAGGGAGCAGGCAAAAGACTTTGAGGAAAGGAGGGGGCTGCTTTTTTACAGGGGAGCCCTGTACCTGCCCACCACACAGCTCAGAGGTAAGGTCCTCAAGCAGATGCACGACAACCCAACAGCGGGTCATTTTGGAAGGGACAAAACCACTCACTTAGTCATGAGACACTTCTGGTGGCCAGGGGTGCGGGAGGATGTTCGGGACTATGTAAGGGGCTGTGACACCTGCCAGCGAACAAAGGTAGTCAGAGCAGCACCAGCAGGGTTGCTGGAGCCATTAGCCACACCGCACAGGCCGTGGGAAGTAGTGTCCATGGACTTCGTCACAGACCTGCCTTCTTCCAGGGGCAAGACAGCAGTGTTGGTGGTGGTGGACCTCATGTCCAAAATGTGCCACTTTATACCGTGTGCCAGGGCGGTCTTTGCAGAAGAGACAGCCAAACTGTTCGTTGACCACGTATTCAGACTGCATGGGTTACCCTTAAGGGTTATTTCGGACCGAGGCCGCCAATTTGTTTCCAGGTTCTGGCGGCGCCTCATGAACCTCCTGCAGGTGGAGGTCAGCTTGTCGACGGCTCTGCACCCGCAGACCAATGGACAGGCGGAGAGGGTCAACGCCATTCTGCAGCAGTACCTGAGATGCTACGTCAGCCAGAGGCAAACGGACTGGGTGGATCGCCTGCCACTGGCAGAATTTGCCTACAACAATGCGGTGCACGTCTCCACAGGGGTGTCGCCCTTTAAGGCCAACTATGGGCGCGACCTCAGATCTTTCCCAGAGAGGGAGGGGGAGGAGGAAGAGGAGGGCCCGCAGGCAGAAGATTGGGCGGAGGAACTGGAGACGGTGCACCAACAACTCCGGGAGCACTTGGAGAGGGCCAAGGAAGCGTACAAGAAGGGGGCAGATCGCCACAGACGACCGGGGGAGGTCATCAGGGTGGGGGACAGGGTTTGGTTGTCCTCTGAAGGCCTTCCCACCAGAGGGCGATGCAAGAAGTTGGCGCCCAGGAGGCTGGGCCCCTTCACGGTCACGCAACAGGTCAATCCGGTAGCCTTCAGGCTGGCACTGCCAGAGGACATGAGGGTGCACCCAGTGTTTCATAGATCGCTGCTGTCGCCGTACAGAGAAAGCACCAGGTTCAGGGACAGCGATCAGCCTCCCGAGGGAGGGGGGGAAAGGGGGGACACCCAACAACTCAATGTGGCCACTGAGATTTTGGATTCAAGGAGAGGGGTGAGAGGGCTGGAGTACCTCATGGCATGGGAGGACACTCCGCCGTCCCACAATGAGTGGATACCTGCCACGGAAGTACAAGAGGAATTTTTAGTGGAAGAGTTCCACGCCCTTTTCCCCCACAGGCCCAAGCCCTGGCACATGGAAAGAGAGGGAGAGGGGGAGGGGCGGGAGGAAGGGATCGCAGGCAGCAGCTCTCCATGGAGATGGGAAGCGGAATTTGAGGATACGGAAGAAGAGGTGTGGGTTTCACCGAGGTCGACTACGTCAGAGGCAGGAGAGGACTGGCAGCACATTTTTACTCCCACCAGCTCTGACGCCACAGACTTTTTGGGATTCCCGTCTTCTCAGGGGGAGGGGGAAAGATCGCCGGATTGGGGGGAAATTTTTACACCCACAGACTCTGACACCACGGACTTTTTGGGGTTTCACTCGTCCCCAGCAAGCGGAGAGCCCCTAGGGAGGGGGGAAGGGGAGCCTGGGAGGGGGGTGGATGTGAGGGACAAGGGATACAGGGAAGTCCCTCCCATCTTAAGTTCCAGCCCATCCCCAAGCGCTGGGGAGAGCAGGGAGAGCTCTGCCTCCAGCGGAGAGTCAGGAAGTGGTGTCCGAGGCTCAGGCAAGGTTGCGGAGCCCATGCCCCAGGTGGGACAGGAAGGTGTGAGCACGGGGGGAAGGCCAATTCCCCCAACTCCGGAATTGCGACGCAAACGTAGGGGGAAGAGTCTGGGTCTCCCAAAGCTTCTTTGCTGGAAGAAAACGCGCCAATCTCCATTCGGAGGTTCTGACACCTCACCGTAAGCATGTATATAGATCGTTCTGACCACTGTAAATAATCAGCACTTAATAAAAGTCTAAAAAGACTATGCTGCGAGGAGTCGTTACTCTAGAGTAGCCACATCAGCGCCTCTGACACACGGTATCATCACCATCATAATCATCATCAACAACAATAAATCGCATACTCAGCAAAATTCTAAGAGCTTCTAAAGAAATGATAAAGTACCCCGCAGATGAGGCAGAAAAGCCTCTTTTGTGGGGGAAGAAAATATTCTGAGATATTGGAGAGCATGTTTTAGCACAGCGATAATTTGAAGTGCCCACTTCTCACAGTGCTAATGAGCTGCATGTGTCGTTTCCAGTGTGCCAACACACCCCGCCAAAGGTCTCCAAGGTGGCTTGGAGAAGCAGCTTCATGATGTACAAGGCCATTTTCGTATGAAAGCACAGCGCCCTTGCCCTCAGAGCCAGTTTTCCTATGTTTTACTTAGACCCCAAAAGATACAGAAGAAATTATATTAACGTTTGCAATCTACATAATCAGATATTTCAAAGTGTATAAATAATTAGTGGCACACTGAGCTTTCTACTTACGTTTCACTAAGTCGGCATATGTAAGACAATTAATTTTACTGGGGAAATGACAACCAGCAGAGGAACCATAATAATTACTTTCCGGGGAGAGTGCTATAATTGCCATTGCATTTTATTCTCTTGATACAAAAGTTATGAGACTGTAGCTGCAAGATGAAAACAATATTTATTGCATGCTTTTCACATTTGATTCTGACTAGCTGGGGTTACCCCTTCATGGATCAATGCCTTGTCGTGGCGAAGGGGCTTGAATAACTCAGAGAAGCTATGAGCTATGCCATGCAGGGCCACCCAAGATGGACAGGTCATAGTGGAGAGTTTTGACTAAACGTGATCCACCTGGAGAAGGAACTGGCAAGCCACTCCAGTATCCCTGCCAAGAAAACTCCATGGACAAAGACAACAGGCATATAAAAGTTATGACGCTGGAAGATGAGCCCCTCAGGTCGGAAGGCGTCCAACATGCTACTGAGGAAGAGCGGAGGACAAGTACAAGTAGATTCAGAGCTGATGAAGCGGCTGGGCCAAAGCCGAAAGGACGCTCAGTTGCGGATATGCCTGGAAGCGAAAGGAAAGTCCGATGCTGTAAAGAAAAATATTGCATAGGAACCTGGAATGTAAGAACCATGAGTGGAGGTAAGCTGGATGTGGTCAAAAATGAGATGACAAGAATAAATATCGACATCCTGGGCATCAGTGAACTAAAATGGAAGGGAATGGGCGAATTCAGTTCGGATGACTATCATATCTACTACTGTGGGCAAGAATCCTGTAGCAGAAATGGAGTGGCCCTCATAGTCAACAAAAGAGTGGCAAAAGCTGTAATGGGATGCAATCTCAAAAATGACAGAATGATCTCGATACGAATCCAAGGCAGACCTTTTAACATCACAGTAATCCAAGTTTATGCACCAACTACCGGTGCTGAAGAAAGTGAAATTGACCAATTCTATGAAGACCTACAACACCTTCTAGAAATGACACCAAAGAAGGATGTTCTTCTCATTACAGGGGACTGGAATGCTAAAGTAGGGAATCAAGAGATAAAAGGAACAACTGGCAAGTTTGGCCTTGGAGTTCAAAATGAAGCAGGGCAAAGGCTAATAGAGTTCTGTCAAGAGAACAAGCTGGTCATCACAAACACTCTATTCCAACAACACAAGAGACGACTCTACACATGGATATCACCAAATGGGCAGCATCGAAATCAGATTGATTATATTCTCTGCAGCCAAAGATGGAGAAGCTCTATACAGTCAGCAAAAACAAGACCTGGAGCTGACTGTAACTCAGATCATCAGCTTCTTATAGCAAAATTCCAGCTTAAACTGAAGAAAGTAGGAAAAACCACTGGGCCAGTAAGATACAATCTGAATCAAATCCCTTATGAATACACAGTGGAAGTGAGGAACAGGTTTAAGGATTTAGATTTGGTGGACAGAGTGCCTGAAGAACTATGGATGGAGGCTCGTAACATTATACAGGAGGCAGCAATGAAAACCATCCCAAGGAAAAGGAAATGCAAGAAAGCAAAATGGCTGTCCAACGAGGCCTTACAAATAGCGGAGGAGAGGAGGCAAGCAAAATGCAAGGGAGATAGGGAAAGATACAGGAAACTGAATGCAGATTTCCAAAAAACAGCAAGGAGAGACAAGAGGGTCTTCTTAAATGAGCAATGCAAAGAAATAGAGGAAAACAATAGAATGGGGAAAACCAGAGATCTGTTCAAGAAAATTGGAGATATGAAAGGAACATTTCGTACAAAGATTACCATAATCAAGGACAAAAGTGGTAAGGACCTAACAGAAGCAGAAGACATCAAGAAGAGGTGGCAAGAATACACAGAGGAATTATACCAGAAAGATATGGAGGTCTCGTACACCTCAGGTAGTGTGGTTGCTGACCTTGAGCCAGACATCTTGGAGAGTGAAGTCAAATGGGCCTTAGAAAGCATTGCTAATAACAAGGCCAGTGGAAGTGATGATATTCCAGCTGAACTGTTTAAAATTTTAAAAGATGATGCTGTTAAGGTGCTACACCCAATATGCCAGCAAGTTTGGAAAACTCAGCAATGGCCAGAGGATTGGAGAAGATCAGTCTACATCCCAATTCCAAAGAAGGGCAGTGCCAAAGAATGCTGCAACTACCGCACAATTGCGCTCATTTCACACGCTAGCAAGGTTATGCTTAAAATTCTACAAGGCAGGCTTAGGCAGTATGTGGACCGAGAACTCCCAGAAGTGCAAGCTGGATTTCGAAAGGGCAGAGGAACCAGAGACCAAATAGCAAACATGCGCTGGATTATGGAGAAAGCTAGAGAGTTCCAGAAAAACGTCTACTTCTGCTTCATTGACTATGCAAAAGCCTTTGACTGTGTCGACCACAGCAAACTATGGCAAGTTCTTAAAGAAATGGGAGTGCCTGATCACCTCATCTGTCTCCTGAGAAATCTCTATGTGGGACAAGAAGCTACAGTTAGAACTGGATATGGAACAACTGATTGGTTCAAAATTGGGAAAGGAGTACGACAAGGTTGTATATTGTCTCCCTGCTTATTTAACTTATATGCAGAATTCATCATGCGAAAGGCTGGACTAGATGAATCCCAAGCCGGAATTAAGATTGCTGGAAGAAATATCAACAACCTCAGATATGCAGATGACACAACCTTGATGGCAGAAAGCAAGGAGGAATTAAAGAACCTTTTAATGAGGGTGAAAGAGGAGAGCGCAAAATATGGTCTGAAGCTCAACATCAAAAAAACCAAGATCATGGCCACTGGTCCCATCACCTCCTGGCAAATAGAAGGGGAAGAAATGGAGGCAGTGAGAGATTTTACTTTCTTGGGCTCCTTGATCACTGCAGATGGTGACAGCAGTCACGAAATTAAAAGACGCCTGCTTCTTGGGAGAAAAGCAATGACAAACCTAGACAGCATCTTAAAAAGCAGAGACATCACCTTGCCGACAAAGGTCCGTATAGTTAAAGCTATGGTTTTCCCAGTAGTGATGTATGGAAGTGAGAGTTGGACCATAAAGAAGGCTGATCGCCGAAGAATTGATGCTTTTGAATTATGGTGCTGGAGGAGACTCTTGAGAGTCCCATGGACTGCAAGAAGATCAAACCTATCCATTCTTAAGGAAATCAGCCCTGAGTGCTCCCTGGAAGGACAGATCGTGAAGCTGAGGCTCCAATACTTTGGCCACCTCATGAGAAGAGAAGAGTCCCTGGAAAAGACCCTGATGTTGGGAAAGATTGAGGGCACTAGGAGAAGGGGACGACAGAGGACAAGATGGTTGGACAGTGTTCTCGAAGCTACGAACATGAGTTTGACCAAACTGCGGGAGGCAGTGCAAGACAGGAGTGCCTGGCGTGCTCTGGTCCATGGGGTCACGAAGAGTCGGACACGACTAAACGACTAAACAACAACAACAACAGCTGGGGTTAAATGCACAGCCAGCGTAATAACAATACTTGAGGCTCAAACCCATTAAAGGTACCGGGAGCTAAATAGGCTATGCTTGCTGCATTTTTTTATATAAATAAATTACTTCTATAAATTGTAATTTCAGTGTTTGAAACATTTTGAGCACTAAACGCCACAGGCAGTAATGTCTAGCTTAAACGTCTTCAAGCTACAGCTGTTTGCAACAATACCGCCATTCTTAAGTCTTGAGCAATAAAATGACAGCTACAAATGCCTCAAAGGAGAGTGCACTGCTCTTCATGCAGGTTGCTCTAAATCTTCAGTACAGTAACTTCTGTTTCAAGGAGAGCATTATGCTAAGGGAGAGGCAGGTGACCTAGAGTACTGCTTCAATCGATGCCCACAATGTTCCCCCCTCCCAAAGCTCAACCTTGCTTTTTTTTAAAAAAATATCATTTTTTATTAATTTTTCAAAGATAGAATATAAAGTAGAATACAAACAAACCATAAAAGAATAACACTCTACAACAAAGAAATACAGATAAGAATACAGCAAAATAGAATAAAAATATATAAGTTTCTTATAACCTTTACTAGTTCCTTTCTTGTATTTGGTGACTCCCTCCTTCCCTCCCTCCACGTTTCTAGTATTAACTATATCAGCGCTCTCGTTTTCAACATTCTTAACTTTTTCTAATACCAACCTATGATTATTATCATTTCCATTCTTCTCATCATTCTTTACTCTTATACATTGAATCTTATATACTTATAAAAACAAATATCTTCCTCCTTACTTCTTATATACTAGTGCCTCTATAGCATCTTCGTACTTCCACTCCCTTACTACTCAGTTTTAATCTTATAATTCTTTTCCAAATATATCTTAAACTTCTTCCAGTCCTCTTCTGCCTTCTCTCTTCCTCTGTCGCGGATTCTCCCAGTCAGTTCAGCCAGTTCCATATATTCTATCAACTTCATCTGCCATTCATCAATCGTCGGGAGATCTTCTGTTTTCCATGTCTTTGCTAATACAATTCTAGCAGCTGTTGTGGCATACAGAAAAAAAGTGATATCTTTCTTTGGTATCTCTTTCCCTATAATACCAAGTAAAAAAGCCTCTGGTTTTTTAACAAATGTGTTTTTAAACACCTTCTTCAACTCATTATAAATCTTATCCCAGAAGTTTTTTACTCGGGGGCAAGTCCACCACATATGGAAAAAGGTCCCTTCCGATTCTTTACATTTCCAGCACTTATTGTCTTTTTTATGATAAATCTTTGCCAATTTCACTGGCGTAAGATACCATCTATACATCATCTTATACAAATTCTCTTTCAACACATTACAAGCAGTGAAATTCATATTATATTTCCATAACCTTTCCCAATCCTCTATCATAATATTATGACCTATATCCTTTGCCCAATCAATCATCACCGATTTCGTTTGTTCATCCTTTGTATGCCATTCCAGCAACAATTTATACATTCTTGATAGATTTTTAGCTTTTGGCTCTAACAATTCTGTTTCCAACTTAGACTTTTCTTGTTGAAAACCAATTTTCTTATCCATTCTATACAATTCATTGATCTGATGATACTGCAGCCAGTCACATAATTGATCTTTTATCTGGTCATATGCTTTTAACTTTATCTGTTCATTTTCAACTATTAGTAGATCTTTATATCTTAACCATTTTTCTTCCATATTCAACTTTTTCCTAGTTTTTACCTCCAAGGGTGAAATCCACCTGGGTGTTTTCCTTTCTAACAAATCTTTATATCTAATCCAAACATTGAGCAATGATTTCCTTATTATATGGCATTTGAAGCCATAATGAGCCTTGACCTTATTGTACCAAAGGTATGCATGCCAACCAAATACGTTATCAAACCCTTCTAGATCTAAAACATCAGTATTTTCTAGTGTAAACCATTCCTTCAACCAGCAAAAAGCTGCCGCATCTGAATATAACTTTAAATCCGGCAGGGAGAAGCCTCCTCTTTCTTTAACATCTGTCAATAACTTATATTTAATTCTTGGCTTCTTCCCCTGCCAAATAAATCTTGATAATGCTTTTTGCCAATCTCGAAAACAAGTCTGTTTCTCTACAATCGGTAACGCTTGGAACAAAAATAACATTTTTGGCAATACATTCATTTTTATCACTGAAATACGTCCTAACAACGACAATTTTAATTTTGTCCAGGTTTCTAAATCCCTCTTTACTTCATTCCACAATTTCTCATAATTGTTTTTAAACAGTTGTATATTTCTAGCTGTCATATTTACTCCCAGGTATTTCACCTTGTTCACAAATGTCAGTCCAGTTGTTTTTTGTAAGCTCTCACTCTCTTCAACAGTTAAATTTTTACACAATACTTTGGTTTTCGTTTTATTCAATTTAAATCCTGCTAGCTGTCCAAACTCCTGTATTATTTCTAAAGCTTTATATACACTTTTTTCAGGCTCTTGTATTGTCAAAACCAAATCATCAGCGAATGCTTTTAATTTATATTGCTTTTTTCCAACTTTTATCCCTAACACCTCCTCTTCCCTCCTAATCCTTTCCAACAGTACCTCTAGAACTGTTATGAATAAAAGAGGAGAGAGTGGGCAACCTTGTCTTGTTCCCTTTTCAATCCTTATTTGTTCTGATATGACACCATTTACCACAATCTTGGCTTTTTGTTCAGTATATATCGCTGACAACCCCTTAATAAACTCCTCCCCGATACCCATCCTTTCAAAGTTAGCTAACATAAACCTCCAAGAAATATTGTCAAAAGCTTTTTCGGCATCAATGAAAATCAATACTGCTCTTTTATCTCTTCTTGCTTCCAACAATTCTAATATATCCACTATGTTTCAGATATTATCTTTCATGTGTCTATTGGGTAAAAACCCCGCCTGGTCCTTATGAATATAATCTTTTAATAATCTTTTCAATCTTGATGCCAAAATAGTTGCAAAAATTTTGTAATCCACATTTAGGAGTGATATCGGTCGATAGTTTCTCATCTGTGTGACATCTGTATCCGGTTTTGGTATTAATGTTATAAAAGCTTCTTTCCATGTATCTGGTGCCTTCTCTCCTTTAAGTATAGTATTGCATAAGTCCGTCAGTGGTTCAATTATCCAGTCTTTCAAGGTTTTGTAGTATCTTGCCGTTAACCCATCTGGGCCTGGTGACTTCCCTATTTTTAATTGCTTGATTGCCTCCTCCACTTCTTGCTTGATTATTTTCACGTTTAATCCAGCCCTTTCCTCTTTTGGTAATTCCTGCAGTCCGTATTTGCCCAGGAACTGATCGATTTTTTCCTGTTGTTCTTTGTCTTGTTTATATAATTTCTTATAATATTGTTGAAATGCTTTTCTTATCTCCACTGGGTTCTCTATTGTTTTTTCTTCTGTCTTTATGCTGGTGATGGTGCTCTGTTTCTGTCTTTTTTTTATTTGCCACGCCAATAACTTCCCACATTTATTCGCCGATTCAAAACTTTTTTGTTTCTTCCTTTTTATTTTCCATTCAATCTCCAAGTTTGTTATTTGGGTTAGCTGTACCTGTAGCAATTTTATTTCTTTCTGTATATGTCTATCTTTAGGCTTTTCTCTCAATCTTTTTTCCTTCTCTTTTAATCGCTGCAAAATATGTTCTCTCTTTTCATTTCTTTGTCTTTTTAACATTGCACTTTGCTGGATCATGAATCCCCTCATTACTGCCTTGCTTGCATCCCAGACTGTTCTTAGATCCATTCCTGTTGTCAAATTAATCTCAAAATAGTCTTTTATTGTCTTTTGGGCCTTTGCTACTGTGTCTTCATTACTCATCAGAGCATCGTCCATTCTCCATCTGAAAGAACCCTGTATATTAAGCTTAAATTCCATCAGCAAAGCCTTATGATCTGAAAAAGTTCTGGGTTGTATCTCCATTTTTGTCACCTTGGATGCCATGTTCTTTGTAATCCATATATAATCGATCCTGGACCAGGTTTGCTTAGCTTCTGAGAAGAAAGTACTGTCCCTTTCGAGTGGATTTCTCAATCTCCAGATGTCCACCAGGTCTAGACTATCTGCCAAGTCGAAGAAAGTTTTTGGTAGTCTGCCTTCATTAGTAATTTTTTGTCTTTGAGCTCTGTCCATCAATGTTGATACAACTGCATTAAAATCGCCCATCAAAACCACGATGTAATCCATATAATCCAACAATTCTTCATGTAGTCTCTTAAAAAAGTCTGATTTAGCCTCATTCGGTGCATAAATTCCAACAAATAGATATTTCTCTCCCTGTAATTTTACCTCAACTGCTACATATCTTCCAATATCGTCTTTAAATGCCATCTTAGATTCAAATTTTTCTTTCACGTAAATCACCACTCCTCTTTTCTTTACTTTATCTGATGAAATATATTCCACACCCAATCTCTTATTTTGTAAAATCTTTCGATGTGTTCTAATCACATGGGTTTCTTGTAAGCATATCACATCCAATTTTTGTTTTAGCAGTTCGTGGTGTATTCTATTGCGTTTCGGCTTTGTATTCATTCCATTAGTGTTCCAGCTTAAGATCTTTAGTGCCATGTTGTCTATGATGTTCCTTCAGCTCCTAGGGTGAGATCCACAAAGGCTGCTGTAGCACCTTCTAGCTCTTGTCCACCTGTTGCACTCAAAGCCTCCGCTCTACTGCTTATTCCAGCTGGAAATCCAAAGTCCTTATCGTTCTTTTGCATAAAACTTTTCTTTGCCTCTGGTGTTGTGATTTTATACTTCTTTCCTCTGTATTCAAAGAAAAGGCCTTGTGGGAATTCCCAGCGAAAGGGTATTCCCAGTCTTGTCAATGCGCTTGTCAGATCAAGGTATCTGGATCTGTAATTAAGGAACAGCTTGGGTATATCTTTATAAAGCACTATCTGCTGTTGTTTAATCACTAATTTCTTCTTAAAATGCAGATTTAAGATGAGATCTCTCTGGGCTCGATTTTGAAATTTAACCATGCAGTCTCCAGGTACTCTTGAACCTTTTTTCCCTCTTGGTCCAAATCTATAAGCGTATTCCACAATCTTGTCTAATTCTTCCTTGTCCAGCTCCCACTGTGCTACAAATTCTTCAATAATCGCTTCTCTCAGGGTTGCTCTGTCCACATCCGGAAAATTCTTGATGCGGATGAAAGATTCGTTCTGTTTAAGTTGTAAGAAAGCCAAGGCAATCTGTGTCGATTCCTCCTGTTTCTCTGAAGCCACTCTTTGCTGTTCCAGATCTGATACTCTTGCCGCCACTTCTTGTATCTGCACTGTATTGGTCTGAACGTCTTTTTTTAATGATGACAAATCTTGGTGAATATCTTTTATCACTGAAGCATTCGATTTAACCACGGTTTCTAGGCTGTCCAGGCGCTCTATCATATTCAACTTAAAATCCCTCAGTGCCTCCAGGATCTGTGAGCTCTCAGATGTTGGCTGCTGCAGTGGTGTTGTCAATGGTTTCCTTGGCTCTAATGGAGCTGGCAATGTCAATTTCGCTGGATCTAAAGTAGTTTGAATTGTAGTTGCCTGCTTTGACGATGCAGCCAAAAGAGCTGTTGTTGTCTTCTTTTGTTCTTTTGGAGATTGCGTGCTTTGCATACTTGGTATTGAGCCTTTTCTCCCTTGAGTGCCAGCCATAATAACGCTGGGTTTCAAGGTCACTTTTTATCCTGCTGGGTTTTCCACAACTTCCTGTTGGTTGCGGCGCCATAGAAGTTGGGGAATTCTCTCTCGGAGAGAATCCCGGCACTTCAAAGAGGGGGGCTACTGTCCCAGCGAGACAGAGCCCCTTAAAACTTCCAATTGAGCGTTTGGAAGACAGACAGCTTGGCAGACGTCGATTTTTTTTCGGGCTCTCCCCTCCCCCGGAGGCTGAATTTGTGAAGCCACCGAGAGCGGGGGGGGATTGGAGCCGGGACGCGTCAAGCAGCGATCGCTACCTTTGAAGTGCAAAGCTGCAAGACTTTGTGGCGGAGGCGGCCAGCACTTCCAAAATCAACAAGAGGACTCAACGTTAAATCTTCGGAACTGTGAGTGTTTAATTGGACTGAGTAATTGTAATTAGAAAACAGGGTAGGACGTTAAATTTGGAAGTCCGTCCCCCCTGAAGCGTTTGGTGAGAGAGCGCTGAAGATTTTAGCAGCTTCAATAGCCAAGAAAAGATCAAACAAAAACCCCATTCTACTTTCAGAGAAGGCTCCTGCCTTTAGGGCAAAGGCAGGAAGCATTTTATTTCAAGAACTGAGCCCTAAAGACTGTAAAAAGATCGAATTTCTGCCGCTTCTTTCTCTGAGAGCGGAGATCCCAGACAGGCACAGCGACGTCAGCGTCTGTTACATTGTAATACTGAACTGTTGAACTCTGTTTCCTTGTAAAAATCTTTGAAGTCACTGTCTGCAGCCTGAACTGTTTTAAAGTGGCTAAAAGTGATTGGAATTAATGCAAAAAAGGTGTAGATTAATTGGAGAGACTTGGATATAAGAATATAACGTCTACTGCTAAACTTTTATTTAAGGAAGCTCTGGGAAAAATACAAAGCTCAACCTTGCTTTAGAGTGGCTCGTCACAACGTTAATCTTCACTAAGTGCTCTTACTAACCATGGGCAGCCTTGGAATTATAGAGTTGGAAGGACCCTTCGAGTTCATTTAGTCCAACCTCTCTGTTCAACACAGTATTTCCAATCCAGGATGCAATTACAGGATCCCTGATTGTTTAGCTGAAACCTGTCTCCCAGAAGTTACAAGCTATTAGTTCTAGTTACGCCTTCTGGAACAACAGAGGGCATAGTCTGGGCAACAGCCCTTTGGGTATTTGAAGACAGCTATCATGTCTCCCCTTAAACTTTTCCACATCAAATATACACAGCTCTTTCAACCATTCATCATAAGGTTTTGTTTCCAAACCTCTCGCCGTCCTGGTCTCCCTCCTCTGGACATGTTCCAGTCTGACAATGCCTTTCCTCAAATGTATCACCCAGAACTGGATCACCTTCTAACTTTGTGGATCCTTTTGCAAAAGAAGGGTCTCCAATCTCTCTTGTGACTTGTTGATTTACTTGCAGGTGGCTGTAAATTCTCATAGTTTGGGGGGCGTGAAGAGCTCTAACTTCTTGCCTTTTTCGTCTCAGATTTCCTACCGCTCTTGCTCTGCAAATATTCCCCTGGATCTCCCCCCTCTCATACTCACATCTCTTTCCCCTTTTCCTCTCTACAAAACCCGTCCGGTGCTCTGGCTCAGGCATGGGGGACATATGTCATTGCAGATGTTGCTGGACTCCAAATCCCATCAGCAGGGCTGGTGCTAGGGTTTTTTGCACCCTAGGCGAGATCACCTTCTGCCACCCCCCTCCTTCCCGCTTGGTGATTGGCCAAGGAGGTGCGTGAGGGGAGGAGCCTGGAGTGTGGAGCGTGTCCTCCTCTGCCCTGCCCCAAAGGCTGTACACTCTTTTTTCCTTTTCTTTTTTTAAAACCCATGTGCCTAATAACTGGGCGCGCACACACTCAGGTTCCCCGCCTCCTCGCCTGCTTCGGTTGATTGGTTTGAGCGCCGCCCCCCCCCCCGATTTCTGCCTCCGTCATGTGACGCGCCCCCATGCCCCCTGCAGGACATTGCAGGGAACCACCTCTGCAGCAGCAAGCAGCAGCAGGAGTAAAAGCGGCGGCAGCGGCGGCAGAGAGAGCGTTTGCGAGCGGGGAGACACACCAGCGCCCCCTCCATTTTGGCGCCCTAGGTAACTGCCTAGTTCACCTTAATGGACGCGCCGGCCCTGCCCATCAGCCCCACCCAGCATGAGACAATAGTCAGGGATCATAAGAGTGGAGAGTGCAACAACAGCTGAAAGGCAAAAGACTCCCCATCCTGATCTAGTCCCTTGGGTGTGTGAGAGAGACAGTGGGGGGAACTATGTGTCTGCATGTGTTTGCGTGAATGTGAGGGCTACATTTGTGCTGTTTGTGGTATGTGCACTGACTGTGTCTTAATCCCCCCCCCCCCACTCCAGAAAGGACATTTCTCTTCCCCTCACATTCCCGTTGATTGCATACTCTGAGGTTTTTCTTTGAGGGGGATAATAACTGTTGAATATAAATTTTAGCCTTGGCATAATTTCTACACCCCCATTTGTGGATTCTGAGCTTTCAGCATATGAGCTCACACTGTGTGCAGCAGAACTCAGAGACTGGTTATTTTGGTCTTGTGGTCAGTTGAGGAGAGTTCTTCTCACACAATCACAGTCTAAACACTCCCTAGAGAGTGTTCAAATTATTTTTAAATTCTGCAGCTGAAAAAGCTAGGAGAACTCAGCATGTATTCATCATATCAAGGATTTATCAGAGGACCATGAAGTTAGCAATTTGCGGGCAGAGAAATCAAGGAAGAGGTAGTGTGATTGGATCCTTAATTAGCTCTGATTTTTGAAGGGCTTCAGCTGAGCAGGGACAACTCCATGGAGAGCTACTTTAGCCTGAATCTTGACACATCTTTGTTGGCAGAAAGTGAACCACAAAATCATAGGAAATAGATGTGATCCAAAATTCTCAACTAAAGTACAATATATCTAGGAGCACTACCGGAATTCTGTTCCCTTAAAGTAACATAGAACAGTCTGAAAGATTTCATCACAACTTGATGAATTGCACAGAACTTTGGGTGAAACTATTGGAGAAATACAGTAGTTACTGGCATTAGCCCGAGTTCTTTCAGTAAGTGATAAAGTTCATTTTATGCCTGTGAAATGCCCGGTGTAGTGTCCCCACTCCTGAGTCTGTCAGCACTTACTGAATTATTCCATCTTCTCTGTCTTGTCTGTGTGTGGGAGACACCACAGGGAATATCCTCTCTACTGTCTTATCTTCTGGGATGTCATGAGGTCCAAGGACTACATCCACATGAAAGTCAGGCAGGGAAGTGAAGGTCTTCAGGGCAAAAGACTGGGAGAGGTAAGGAAAGCTCCCAGGTGAGAGCTTGGAGGGTTTGCCATTTTCTGGGAGGGCTGGGATTAAGAGCTACCTTTGGATAGAGAGAAGATTTTGTACAGTGGTACCTCGGGTTACAGACGGTTCAGGTTACAGACACTTCAGGTTACAGACTCTGCTAACCCAGAAATAGTACCTCAGGTTAAGAACTTTGCTTCAGGATGAGAACAGAAATTGTGCTCCGGCGGCACAGCAGCAGCAGGAGACCCCATTAGCTAAAGTGGTACCTCAGGTTAAGAGCAGTTTCAGGTTAAGAATGGACCTCCGGAACGAATTAAGTTCTTAACCCGAAGTACCACTGTATTTGTTCACAGTCTTTTTTTAATTTGGATACCCTGCTGCCGATTTTCTCCTCCCTTATTTTTGTGTCGTTGCTGTTATGAGAATCTGTTTTAATTATTATTTATCTCTGATTCTTACAATTATATTTGTATAACTATTTGATATACATATGGTATAGCTATTATGCTATATGTTGACATTTATTTTATTTTTTACTTCAGGTGGAGAGACAGTTTTTTCAAGGTAGCTGGCAATAAACAGCCTTGGAAATCTGCATGAGTGTGGTTTTTGTGGAATTGATGCTACTGTTAAGAATTATCCACATGCATGCTTGTCAGTAGCCCACCCTCTGCTCAGCTTGCATATTCATTTTTTTTTAAAAAACAACAACAACAACACAACAGATATTACAAAAAGAATACCACAAGAACCGAAACAATCCTTAAATCCACCTTGCGACTTCCTACTGCCTGGGGAAATGCAAAACCGTATGAAGAACAGGGCAAAAGCGGATGGAGACAATTACACCTCTATATGCAGTATCTCAAAGGAGTCATGGGGATATAACTCACAAAACCTGGGATCTGAGAGGTGAAGCATGCAATGCAGAGATTGGTGATGCTAATAAAAAGAGTTTATCCTCAGTTGTGCAATTTCTAAAATATTTTCACTGAAACTATGCATAGAAAGCCGTTTTTTAATACCTGTCAGTCGTAGCACCGTCTATTCTGGACAATATACTTCCCCCCATGTTGTCTTGAAGTTGCTGTTTGGGCTTATCAGCAAGTCTTCTGTTTCTTCTGAAATTTCCCTCACTCATTGAGTTGTTTTTCCCCCCTACACCTCCATCCTATTGTTCTTCTAATCTATTATTTGTCAAGAACACAGTGTACTAATTAATTTCTTTTCAACAAAATCAATCACAGGCTCTTTGCAGACAATTTTTTTAATTGAAAATTTTCTACAGGTGTTTTTTTTTAAAAATTATTGAATGCTAAGTTCTTGTGTCTGTGCCTCGCCCTTTATAAATCAGCTTGGAGATGAAAAATAAAAATTCAGAACTCCCCTCCCCCAATACTCCTCTAATGAAATCCTGAAACTAATTAGCATATGTGGAAAAACAGTTTTTGTTAACAGATGCTAAGTGCAAATGGCATCACAAGGTGTTTGAGGTCTAGCTCTGAGAACTTTCTGGTGCTTTCCTCACTGCAAGACATAGCTGCCAAGTTCTCCCTTTTTTAAAGGGAAATTCCCTTATGCTGAATAGGCTTCCTCGTGAGAAAAGGGAAAACTTGGCAGCTATGCTGCAAGATGTGAAGCTACAGGGAACCAAGCAGAGGGCCCTCTCAGTAGGGACCCAGGTGGCGCTGTGGTTAAACCACTGAGCCTAGGGCTTGCTGATCAGAAGGTCGGCGGTTCGAATCCCTGTGACGGGGTGAGCTCCCGTTGCTTGGTCCCAGCTCCTGCCAACCTAGCAGTTCGAAAGCACGTCAAAATGCAAGTAGATAAATAGGAACCGCTACAGCGGGAAGGTAAACGGCGTTTCCGTGTGCTGCTCTGGTTTGCCAGAAGCGGCTTTGTCATGCTGGCCACATGACCTGGAAGCTATACGCCGGCTCCCTCGGCCAATAATGCGAGATAAGCGCGCAACCCCAGAGTCGGTCACGACTGGACCTAATGGTCAGGGGTCCCTTTACCTTTTATGCCTCTCAGTAGTGGCCCTCCAGAAGATGTCAAACAGATAAACAACTATTTGACTTTTAGAAGATATCTGAAGGCAGCCCTGATCAGGGAGTTTTTAATGGTTGATATTCTATTGTTGGATACTTTGTTGGAAGCCACTCAGAGAGGCTGGGGCAACCTAGTCAGATGAACAGAATATAAATAACATAGAATCATAGAATCATAGAGTTGGAAGAGACCACAAGGGCCATCCAGTCCAACCCCCTGCCAAGCAGGAAACACCATCAAAGCATTCCTGACAGATGGCAGATGAAGAGAATTCCTCACTAAAACGCTGGTTAATTTCCATGTAGATTCTTATTTAAAAAAACAAAAATCACAAATTGTTGCAAAATGTTGAGAATTGAATTTAAGACTGGGAAAAGGGATCCAAAGTTGACAGACCCTGCCATCCATAGCCATATGGCTTAGAATGGTGACTGTCCGACTTTAATGGTCTAGCAAGACCATTGGAAGATGATGGCTGCAATCCAGAAATAATCCCATGGTTCTTCCTCTGAGGTTCATGGTAACCTGTTTCAGAATTATTCCACAGTAAGGTCTAAATTAGAAGGCCAGGCTAAGCTTGATGATAAACCTGTAGCTGTCACCAGAAATGCCAACCATGAACTTACCTACATAAACCCTCCCCATATGTAACATCTAGTAGAACATCCTTCTCCATCCTGGAGGCCTCCAGAGGTTTTGGACTGCAACTCTAACTAGCTCCAACCTGCATGGGCTTTTAGTCTAAGACATCTGGAGGGCCCCAAGTTGGTGAAATATGTACAGGGTTTGCTGTGGTTGCCAGTGAAAAACATACTTCTGCATAGCATGGACTCCATGCCACAGTTGTAATGGCTGCGGTCACCTTCCTACACTGATAAAGCAGGTTAAGTGATCATGAATGCCATGCCAGCCCCTGGGAAGGTGTGCTAATGACATCAGCACTCACCAAGTGATCCATGTGATCTTAATGCTTAGCCAATAGCAGGCACTTTAGCTGAAGCATGGAGCCTTCACCCAGCAGCAGCTGTTTTTCACCAGCAACCATGCTGCACACGAAACATTTGCATCTGGTATGAATGACATGAGGCTGTGTATGAAATAAAGTTCTTTATAGGCATTTATGGGTTATGGATTGAGTCCCTCTCCCCATGGGCACTGCTTACAACAGCTTTCCCAAACCTGATGCCCCCCCTGATGTTTTGGACAGCAACTGTCATCAGCCCAAAGCAGCATGTCCAATAATCAGGGATGGTGGATAGTGTAGTCCAAAATATCTGGATGACACCAAGTTAAGGAAGTCTGGTCTAAAACTCTGGAAGCAGAGCCAGGCAGCTTCACAGACTATAATAACACACTTGGGAATTATGCAGATGCCTTCAAGCCCTCAGATGATGCAGGATTATTGTATTATTGAATATCCACCCATCAGCCTGTTTATTTTAAAGCTAAGAAAAACCTCTTCTTTTTCATTTAATCATTAGTAGAGGTAGGCATCATTAAAATAGCTCATTTGAATTCTTCATGGGGCCGATTGTTCATGTATTTCATTCATTACCTGTGCATTTCTAATTAGAATGGCTGAAGTGCAACAATTCTTTTACTTTCTCTGATTAACAATTATTCCCAGACACGGTTTTGGAACATTTTTGGAGACTTGATTTACAACAGAAAAGTGAACTTGGGGTTTGTTTGCTTGTTTGTTTGTTGTTTCTTTTCTTGCTTGTTCATTCATATATCTATCTATCATCTATCTATCTATCTATCTATCTATCTATCTATCTATCATCTATCTGTCTATTCATCAAAGCGAATCAATAGTCATACATTCCCATCTGAGGGAAAATGGCACTTTCCCTTCCCTAATGAAATCTCTGAGCAGCTAGAATTATGAATTTTGCATCTAGGTTTTCCAGTCTAGGTATGTCAGGCCTCAACCAAGGTCCAAAACAGGCTGCAGCTTGCTTGTAGCTCTGACAGACGAGAAAATGGGGGTCAAAAGGGCCAGAGGCAGATGATGTGGTCAAAGACAGGCTGTCAGAGATCCAAACTAGATGTGATGGGAACTGTGCAAGGATTGCCAAAGACATCCCATAAGAAGAGCCTGCTGGATCAGACCAAAGGCTTATCTAGTTCGGCATTGTGTTCTCACATTGGCTAACCAGATACCAATGTGCAGCTCAAAAAGCAGGACATGAATGCAGGAACACTCTCCCCACCCCCACCCCTGCAGTTTCCAGCAACTGGTATTCAGAATAATAATACCTACAACAGTGGAGGTAGAACATCCTCTCTGAAGTTGTCTAATCCTCTTTTAAAGCCATCCAAGCTGGTGACCACCCCAGACTTCTGTAGGAGCAAATTCCATAGTGAAGAAGTGGTTTATTTTGTCTGAATCTTCCCACATTCAACTTCATTGGACATCCATGAGTTCCGACATTATGAAAAAGAGAGAGAAACTTCTTAATGATTTCATATTGCCTCTTGCACCTCTCAATCTACCATGACTAGCTTATGTCCCCTCCGCAAATCCGTAATATTTAATTTGGATCATAACGGAGCATCCCAATGATCACAATTTCCTCATCACCAGTCTGTTGCCTGCAAATGAAGATGATGAAGAGCAATTAGTTGTGGAATGCCAGGACACAAAGTGACTTCTCCTAGATGGTTGGGGGGGGAGTGGACATGTTCATTTGCTAATTTTCAAAGCAGCTGTCTTAGCTGAGATATCCTGCTAAAACTAGGGGTGGAGAACCTGTGGCCTGCCAGGTCTTACTGGGCTGCGACATCTATCACTTCAGCCAGCATAGCCAATGGTCAGGGATCATGAGCTGTGGAGTAGAATGACATCCAGAGGGCTGCAGGTTCCATATCTCTAGCTTAAAGATATACACAGAATGGATACATTTAACCATTCACCAAGTGGGAGGCTTCAGGGAATCCTATCCCTCCCAAGGTGGCAGCCAAGAAGCAGATAAACAAGAAGAGTTCTTACCAATTACTTTGTTTAATTATTCACACAGAGAGATGAAGTGTCTCTTAGATAATGGCATTGCTCCAAGTAAAGTCCCACCCCCTACATCTCTCCTATTCTACGTCATCCATGCGCCAACTGATCTGTGCTTTCTACCTCTGAGATTTCTGTTCTACTACTCTCAGTGTACTCCGGGTCCTCTTTCCTAAGATACTGAGTCTGTCAGCTGTCTCTCCCCTTGTGCTTTTTCTTCCTGCTGCTTTCCCAATATTTCCCAGCTTCTCCCCTCTGCAGCCTCTGAACTATGACCTTCTGCAAACCACTGTTCTAAATCTATACTCTCCTCCTCTTCTTGGGAAGGTTAAGGAAAGGGGGGGCAGTCCCCACCATTCCTCCTCAGTCCCATCCCTGACACCAAATGATAACTTGCCATGGTAAGCATGAAAATCACCTAGCTAAACAGTAATCTGGATCTTCCTGCCAACTCACATGTGCTCTTGCCCTCATGATAGATAGGAGATGCCAGGTAAAAACTCACCCCCTCATCAGGCTTTTTTGATAGGTTGTCATTTAGAAATTAGGAGATGGTAATTTTCTTGATTATGTACTTTTTGATACATTTTTTATGTTCCTGCTTAATATGTACAGTATTGTGTTCTGTAGTGGCTTATTTTGCTGCAAACTGCCCTGTGCCCATTTCTGGCAAAGGGCAGCACAGAAATATCTCAGGGTTGTTGGTTTTTTTTATATAAATAAACTGGTGAGACATTCATCGCCCTTCCATAAGTTATTTGTAATCTGGGAAAGGAAGCAGCAATACTCTCCCCACTTGGCCTGTTGCTACAGAAGCCACAGGGAGAGCACAAATGCCCAGTAGTGGGCAGCACAGTGGAGTCGTGGCATTCACTTGGTTACCAATTGATGAATCTCTACTGATTACCAGGAAGGAGAGGCAGAAAAGCAGGGCAGCAGGGAGTTGGCACAGTGCAAATGCATTGGCAGGAGTGCCAGATTGGATCTGTCAGTGCACTTGCACAGCACTGACCTCCCTGCCATCTCGCCTATCCCTCCCAGTAAGCACCAGTGACTCAGCTGTCTGGAGGTCACGTGAGCGCCATCACCCTACCTTGCCATCTGCTGCTGTGAATGATGCAGTGCTGCCATTTGATAAATGGTGGTCTGCATTCATTCACAGGCAGAAGTCTGCATGAACCGCTGCTTCCTTGAAGAAAAATGATAACTGCTCCCATTCCATAAGGTAACAATGACTATTTGGAAGCATTTCCTCAGGCAAGGAGCTCTGCCGCTTATAGAAGAGGGGGAAATACAGTGATTAATAACCTGCTTTTGTGGGTTTAATTTTAAATGGTCTGATCCTAAGCTAATTTATTTGGAGGCAAAGACAAATTGTTGCAATCAAGTGGCTACATGGTGGCTACTGTAAATTCCACTCTTTGAGGCAATATGTTTCTGTACAGCTGCTCAGCATACAGGACCAATCCTTTATATGCTATTGTATACCCACATTTAGAAGAGTTTCTGTTGGAATGGAGGTGTGCCATACAATGAGGCCTACGAACAAGGAACTAGCCACATGAATCCAAGGGCATTAAGATCAATAAATGGAACCCGGTGAGTCTTGAATATTATTGGCTTGTGACAGTGTGGATGCAGGCTTTTCCACTGATAATGTTGGTGTTATGGAACACATTCCCTGCTGAAATTTGAGAAAGCCCATCTATATTGACATTTCATGGGCTTTTGAAGACACACCTGTTTACTC